>NC_057798.1:792213677-792513677 GCF_018294505.1 Triticum aestivum | reverse complement strand
TTCGAGTAGGTGATTTTTCATATAAAAAACTTTTTCATCCGAGTCAGTATGCAAAAGTTATGCCCATTTTACTAAATTCTAGAGAGATTTTGCAAATCAAGTCGAAATTCGTATTTGTAAATTTTCCCAACAACTAGACCACATATCACATGGGAAACTTATTTTCTTTTATTTTTTGACATTTTCATCATTTTCTTTTATTTTTTTAAACTGAAAAGGCGATCCACGGGGGCGGGGGTTGGAGTTTGAAAATGGGACCTTTAATACCGGTTCGTGCCATGAACCGGTACTAATGCCTCAAACCCCATTAGTACCGGTTGGTGGCACGAACCGGGACTAAAGGTCTAACCCTTTAGTCCCGGTTGGTGCCACGAACCGGGACTAATGGGCATCGCACCCTTTAGTCCCGGTTCGTGGCACCAACCGGGACTAAAAGGTCCAGACGAACCGGGATAAATGGCCCACATGGCCGTGAGCGCATGAACCGGGACTAATGCCCCCATTAGTCCCGGTTTTAGACTGAACCGGGACTAATGGGCTAACCAGGGGTGGACCAAAGCCCTCTTTTCTATTAGTGAAATATATTTTAAAATGTTAAAATTTTAAAATTGTAACCGCTCAATGGTTATTGCCTACAGAAAATATAAGCTTCTTTTTCTGTATGACTAATGATCCATGTCGTTCAAATAGTTAAATGCACATCGGTTCTTAAATATAAACTTTGCATCAATTATCGTGGAGACCGTCTATAATTTAATATGTATTACTTAATAATATTAAATATATACTCTTATAGTTCGTATACTTGCTTTCTCTTTCTCCACTTGACTCGTCATCTCTCATATTGAAGCTTGAAAACATGATAATCTTACACTATCTCCCTCGCCCATCTAAGACAATATAGATACTGGTTTCCATTAATATGAATATACGTAAAACATCACCTCTCACTTACTCACTCGGTCTCTTTATAGCTTATCCTTGTCGCACTCAGGTTATTTCGCATCGACTTAAAAATGTGTCCACGGTTGTAGGTCTTTTGCATGCATAACACTATTCATTGTTGCCATAATATTATTTCCCGATGCTTACTACAAAATTGCATTGCTTCCTGGTACTTGGTTTATGTACATGTTACAAATCCGTAATGTAGAAAGTGAATATTTTTCTCCTTGTCCATTTTTTATGTGTGTCGATGTCCTGATTCCTTTGTATCTTTTCCGAAATTGTATTCAACATTCCCTTGGCAGCACATTTGCACGACGTGATTTCGGCCCCAAATCACTCCATGTCTTCATCATGTGTGTTCGTTTCCTTGTCTGTTTTTTTGGAATTGTATTGTATTCCGTGAAATTTCCCTTGCCCGGAGGTTTAACGCAACGTGATTTCCACCCCACATCGCTTCATGTGATTCCATAGCATTGTTTGGACGTCTTGATGTATTAGTGTTTTTTTTTTTGAATTTGCCCTGCTTTTACACGCTAATGTCGGTTTCCAATATTTTCTTTCCAAATTATCTCTAGCGACTGTGAGACGTTTGTTTTTGTTGCGTAATGTTACAATATTAAAAAAATATTATTTGAATCAGTTAAGGTCATGTCAAGTTGAGCATGCATATACTTCTTGGTAGGTTCATGCAACTATATTAGTTAGCTGTAATTCTTGTCTGTGACCGTATTAGTTGTAATTCTTTTTCTGGATGATGTATTAGTTCTAAATTATTGCCGGACACCAATTTCAATCCACATACGTAGACATGGTATCTCCCTTCCGAGTAGCATAATGGCTTTTACTTTTCTATTAGCAAATCTGTTCCAATAAACCTGTGTATGCTACTGTGTTTAGAAAAAAAAATATGTATGCATGTGTTGTACGTTTCCAATGAAACATGTGTATACACATCAATATCATTGTACTCACTCTGTTCCTAATTATTAGTCTTTTTAGAGATTCCAATAATGGACAACATACGGAGCAAAATGAATGAATCTATATTCTAAAATATGTCTATATACATCGGTATGTAGTCTTTTTTTTAAATCTCAGTCTTTGTTATATGGATCAACAGAACATGTATTTTTAAGCGTATATGAAATAACATGATGGATTTTTGTGTCTTGTTTTAATAAAATATTAGTTTTTTATGCGATAATATATAATCTAAAACATGATAACGTGCAATATTAACTCTTTATTTGATTTAAAACATTGTTATAAATTAAGCTATTTGTGGAATTTTATTCCTATGAAACCTTTTTCTACTTTACTATTATTAATGCAAAATTATTTTTTCTTCCAATCAATTCAATTTTCTAATTTTTTATTTCACATAATTTTACGCTGAGTTTCATGTATGAAATATAAATATATTTACTAATTCTTGTCAGTGTTCATTGTGAAATATACATGTATTAATTTATCTAAAACTTTGTTTAAATACTTTTACGTAAATTTGCTAATAATTAAGTTATCGGAATCAATAAATCCGGAACGTGCTACGTTTTAGCTTCTCGTCCCGAACATGCTCATTGCCATTGGATCGAAACACACACATCTTGACGCTCCCGGCTGGCCACGTCATCCCAACGGCTCGCTCGGGACGAGGGCGAAGTCTCCCGAACGCCCTTTCTTTTTAGCTGGCCCACACACTGTCTCCTTCCCCTCATCCATTCCCCACACTCCCACAGAGCAAAATCCCGAGCGACCCCACGGCTCTCCATGGGCAGGCAGCGGCAATTCCGGCGTTTCCCTGCGTGCTTTGCGGAGGAGGGTGGAGATGGAGGTCCGGCGTGGAGCTGCCTGGGACAGCGGCATGGACGCGTCCGCGACGAGGGAGACGCGATGGAGTCCTCCCCGGCGGCATCCTCTCATCGACGAAGAGTGAATCTCCCTACATGTGATCTCGCGGGCTCACCTTGAGCTCGAGCTCAACTGTGGCCAGGCCCGCCATGCCCTCTATGGCCAGTTCCGGCGGACCCCGCAGCCCGCTTCCGCTTGCCCTGTCGTTCCCCGCCTCCGTCCATCGACGGGGGAGCTCCGGATTTTTGCGGGTGGAGGCCATGGATGCTGGTGACCAGCAACCTTTGCCATGCCCCGTCCCCCGCTCCAACTCTTCGACGATCCTCCTCAAGGTCGGCGGTGGTGGTGGCGGTGACGAGGGAGACGAGCATGCGGCCGCTGGCTCGAGCGTGTGGAAGCGCACTGCGCGCGCGGTGTGGGGACCGATTCTCCGGGTGTTAATTCCCAGAAAATGGCCCTTGTGCTCACCAGCCCCAGGATAACTGTTAGCTGATGAGACACTAACTTGATACAGAAATTCCAAGCAAAATACAAAATATGTAGTACAAGACCATTCTGGTCTGTGAGTACAACAAATGGTTTCTAGCGGTTGATGGCGGAAGCGGGCTGTAAATCATCAGTGTCTACGGGACTCCATTTCCCACGGGAACAGCTGACCAGGCTAGCTCCTATCTTCGCGAGGCTGCTATCACCTTTGCTTAGGTTCCGGGGCTGTCATCACGTCGCTCCTCTCCGTGCAAGAAATCTGGCCAAGACAATAGCCAAGGACAAGCCAGTGAGTACTTTGAATGTACTCGCAAACATTATGAACACAGGAATAATATTGCAATGATGCGCTGATAATATGATATGCTCATGACGTCAGTCACAAAAGGTAAATAAATCTCTGATGCACGTAAGCAGGTTATTTATGGGAATGCAATATCATAATAATAATAAAAGGCACCGATCGGGCGTTTGAAGCAACGCCACATAAAGGGCTCTTTAAAAGAAATGCCACAGTCGGGCGTCTAAGCGACACCACATAAAGGGCTTTAAAAAAAATGCCACAGTCGGGCGTCTAAGCGACACCACATAAAGGGCTTTAAAAGAAATGTCACAGCCGGGCGTCTGAGCGACAACACATAAAGGGCTTTAAAAGAAATGCCACAGTCGGGCGTCTGAGCGACACCACATAAAGGGTTTTAAAAGAAATGACACAGTCGGGCGTCTGAGCGACACCACATAAAGGGCTTTAAAAGAAATGCCGCAGTCGGGCATCTGAGCGACACCACTGAAAGGGCCTTAAAATAATAACAATCATAGTGAATATCCAGGAGGTAGAACCGTCCCAGGGATATTCGATAATACCAATAATTTCATGGGTTAGTCCACAACAAAATAATAATCATCATCATCACATGTCACAAGTCGTGATATCAGTTCTGATTTAACAGTTTCACCTCCGAAGACCGACACTAAGACCGACACTCGACCCATCCCAGACTTTAATCCTTAACCATGGACACGGCTATTCGAATAGGTTTAATCTCTGCAGAGGGTGTACTCTTTACCCACGAGTAACGGATTTCTTTAGTCCATCGGGACTAATTCCGTCTACGGTCTTTTTGTTGAAAACACACCTAACTTGCACACACCAGCTTAACTCACACGTGTCTGGAATCACCCAAGACACCTGTCAAGCAAACTCTAAGTAGGGAGGCTACAACCTCGCGTAGCATGGGATCGAATTTATATTGCGCGCTCTAAGGGGTGGCCTCCCCTCTCGGTCTCAACCGGAAACACCCATGCCCCCAGACCAGGTGGCCTGCCTACCAGCTACAACCGGTATCTTCCACCCTGGCCTCTCTGTACGGTGAAAGAGGTTGACAACTTACTGAACCGTACTCTACTTGTTGTAGAGACGAGTGGTAGTACGAAACAAGTATGGGGGTTACTGGAACAAGACTCGATCTATGGTCGACTCAGGAGGTTTAGGTATTCCCTACATGATTAGCATAACGAATATATTTCAACCAACAGAGTCACCGCTCATATTACCTTACCATGCCATACCAGACATAACCATCCCGACGGAGGCCGGCGACAAACTCATGCCTACCCAAGGCAGAGGTTTTCCCGGGTTCCTGCCGGTATGCATGCAAGGCACATGAGGATGATTATCATCACAAGTGTGATCATTTCCAACAGCATGGAAAGCACAAATATGCATCCATGCACATGATCATCTCACATGAAATAACAATTTCTCAAAAAAAGAGGTAGTGTGATAAATGTGTCAACGAACACTCAAAAATATCATGCCAGGGTTCAGAATGCTTGCCTTCAGGTCAAGGGAAGGCAGGGTGCATTTCAACCTCTTGAAATATTTCTCCTTCCTTCAAAAATCCTATTTTAAACATATAAAAGAATTAACACACAAAAATAAAAATAGCACAAAAAGTTGTTTGGAAAATATTTCAATTAAATCTTAAAATAAACTAGATCAAATTTGAGAGAGGTAGGAAAAAGAATTAATTCATTTGGAGTCATATTTAAAAAGATAAAGCCAGTCAAAGATTTGGTCAAAATCTGTTTTTAATAATAAACAGAAAAGAAAACGCTTCGGGCAGAATACGCCTTCAAAACGGGGAGACGTACTCGGGGTCTTTACGCTTCCACTTAAACGTGTGGAGGCGGGGCTGGGTCACTGACAGTGGGTCCAGGGGGCCCATTGGTCAGGTTTGACCAGTCCCCACTCCCTCCTCTTCTCTGCCCGGGCAGAGGCGGGGCGTCCGGCGATCATCGCCGGCGAACGGCGTCTTTTCGCGGGCATCTAAGAGCAGGGATGGATCTGCCACTCCTAGGCGGTCCTTCCGGTGGTCGCAGGGTCGCCGGAGGTGGAGGGAGTCGCCGGCGGCGAGCTCCGCGGCGGAGGTGGCTTCGGGAACAAAGTGATTTTTGGGCTGCGGTGGTCTCCGACCAAAATTGATCGAGGGGTTGCACTCGCGAGAGGGAGGGAGAGTTCTTGGTGGAGAGATTGGAGAGGGAGAGGCCCTTGTGGTGACGGAATCGACCGGGGCTTGGCGGCGACCGAACTGGCCGGACTCGGGGAAGAAGGCCTTCCCCTCCTCGAATGCTGGCCAGGGTAGCTCTAGGAGGATCACTGGAGGTTGATCGAGGGCTTGATTGAGCTCCGGGGCCCTTATATAGGCGGTGGAGGTCGGTTCGAGGCGGCCGGCGATAAGGACGACGGCGAACCACCTCCCTGTAGCGTCAGGGCGTCGTGGCGACGACGGTAGCTAACCGGCGGGCGAGGGGATAAGCTTGCGTTGTTCACAGGGGCAGGTGGCGAGCCGGGGTGGCTTGGGCGGCGCTGGCCTGAGCAGGGCTGTCGGGCGGCCGTGGCGGCTAGTCCTTGGCTTGCCGGGGACGCGGCGAGGTTCTGCTTGGCGCGTTGCGGTGAGGGGGAGCATGTAGCGCGCAAGGGGACACAGCGTGCCGGCTGCGGTCGGTCACGGGCTGGGGTGAGTGCGGGGCGTGACGCGGCGGCTCGGGCGCCGCTCGTGCAATACGCGCGCTCTGGGCGCGTCCAGTGCACGCACGGAAGGTGTTCGACACAATGTCGTGGCATGCTACAGGTCACAGGTGAGGTTGGCAAGCGACAGAACTAGGTTAGAGATAGAGGGAAACTCTAGGGACAAGGTGGTTTGGTCGGGTGGCCAAGTTCATAATGTATACTTGAGATCATGCCAAATCAATCCATGCACTCCAGGTGTTTGTCAAAATGCCAAAGGCACCTAGGCTATTCTTGGAGGGGCCAAATCTTCCAGATCAGTGTCTCCTTGGATGCACAAGAGGGTGGTGAGGCTAGTTGGTGAAAAGCACAAACTTGCTAGTGCAAGTTTTGCAGAACTTCAAATCTGGACAGGATGTGAGTGGCATTATTTCATGAACCAAAAATATGCCAATGGTTGCATGCTCCTGGACTTAGGGGTTTAGCATGGAGGACTACAAGTAGGAGAAAGAATCTAGGGCCAAAGAGCAAGCAAGAGTATGGTTGATGTACAAACCATCATGTTGGACCAGAATGGAGATGAGATTGATTCACTCGAAAATTTCAAAGAACATCCTTGGATCTTTGCATATAATGGAATCATATGCTGCTAGTGACATCCCATAATTTTGGTGGGGGCTCTAGGGAATTATTTAAATGGGTTGCCGTGCAAAACTGTCCACTGGACCAGAGAAGAAAAACAGGCACAAAACTCATAATATGCAATGAAATAGATATATAATTGCACATAAATGATTTTGAGACCTCACATGGTGTCTCCAAATTTTTGTTGAATTTTTAGTTAAGTTTATCAAATGGTTGAAGTAGAAAAAGAGGTCCAAAACTCAAACAAGTCATTTTAATGATTAAAGCTCAGGGTGAACTAATTTAATAAATAAACCTACTGATTTAGAAATAGTTATACAGAGAGCATAGAAGTTTAATATTTTGGAAAGCTCCACTAAATAAAAAATAATAATTATCCTCTATATTAAAAGAGATGCACTGAACTCCACAGAAATAATCCAAAAGGAAAATTGTTTTTTAAAACTCCTGGAAATTTTTTAATTTCCAACAAAAATTTTGGTTAAATTTTTGGGGTGTTACAATTACTAACCCCCTAAAAAAATATCGTCCTCGAGATTTGCTAAGGTTTGTGAAACAAAAGAAAATACTTTTACTAGATCAAAAGATCATTTACCCAAGCGGTCAAAGGGGGCTACAGTGAGAGGGCAATAAGTGGTGAATAACTACAGTGTGGGCACTAGCGTTGTGTGGAGAAATTCCACGTTCCGGACAAGAGTGATTTCTACGTGGGACGTAGTGAATTTAGAATAAATTCTAAATTCAATGATACGCTGGTCGTACCCGAGAGCACAGTGCTCCCTCTGGCTGACAAGTGGGACCAGGGCCCACTGTCAGTCTCTCCTTCTACCTCTGGCTCTCTCTTCTTTCTCTCTCCCGCGCGTTTTCCCGGCTTTCTCCACCGGCGACGACTAGCGCGTAGGGCATCTAGGCCGTACTGCGGTAGTGCGCGGCGTGCTTGCTGCCGGTGCAGTGTGCACTCACGTCGCGGGCCAGTGCGCTGTCGGCACTGCTCGCGGATTCGTCTCCGAACACCGGCGATCTGGTGACGAGCGGCGCTGGTGGACTTCATCCACCGTACACCGATCCCGAGCTATAAAACGACCATGGTGCTCCTTCTTCATCTTCGCACCTGGCCTCGCTTCTCCTCCTTCTTCTCCTCCATTACCGTTCACCGGAGCTCGAGACGAGGCTCCAATGGCGGAGACGGTGCCGGACTGGTACATGATCCTGGTGTGTGGAGGGCTGGCGGCAGTGCTGGGGCTCTCGGTGCTCCTGTGCGCCATGATCTATGATGATCGTTGTGATGCTGCCGCTCGGGTGTTGGATCTCCGCGTTGGCGGTGATCACGAGGATTAGGCGTAATCCCGAGTGTTCTACTGCTATTGATGTGTTGGAGGTGGATAGTGTCCGGATGATTATCTGCTAATCTCTCCCTTGGCGGCATGTGGAGTGCTTAGAAGGGTGGTTGGTGAGATGCAACATGGTTGCGTGTATCTCAGGTAGTGTAAGAGTCTGAGTGGTTGTGGGTCTGCTACCGTGGTGCTGCGTGAAATAAAATGAATAATCCATGCAGCGAGAGGATAAAAGATGCAGCAAATTCTGGAAGAAGAAAATCTCATTCCAGGATTTTTCGCGGTTACACAGGTTGCTCACGAAGAAAACCACTCACAAACGTAAAAACTAAATACTCGACTCATCGCACAAATTCGAGGTACCATGCATAAGTTACAACATAATAGTAAATGCTGAAATAACAAATACAACAGTGACATCTAAAATGAGAATGGTAACTGGACCGGGTCTCGAGGAAAAGTCTCTGGTAGTGGAACACACTCCTCTTCTATCGGAGGAAGTGGATTGATCAGTCGATGTATGAGTCTCTCCGGATCGGGCCTCAGTGGTCTGCCGATTGCAATCTGAGGGTTCAGATCAGTGAGATTCTGGAGATAATCCATCACTCGCTGATTCAAATGCTCTTGCGTGATGATGTACTGGATGAGGTCGGCCAGTACTGGGTCTCTCTCAATCCGCCCACCGGGGAAAGATGTTACTCCCCCGGGCGTTGCACGGGTCGGAAAGTATTAATATCCTCGCTCGCGGGCATAGGGCACTGCGGATTGAAGACGAGCAATCGCTTTGTTCGCAGCAGCCTCTATGGCCAAACGTGGGGTTGGCATAGATTTCCCCATGAAGGAAACCTCCGTTGGATCTTGCTTGGGGTCTACGGGAGGAATGTGTACTGCTGCCCAATATTCCGAGGTGGAAGGGGTGATTCTCGATTTGAACAGCTCGTACTGGGGTGGCTAGGAAGAACCCATGGTACTGCAGGTAAAGTCCCACAATATTTTGACAAAGCTACCTGGGGTTGCATCTGGGGTTCTCCGATAAATACTAGGGCTCAGCATGGCAAGAAATGGCTGTGAGAATGGTGCACAAGGTGAGGGTTGCTGGGTAAGGTCACGAGAGAGCCTTCTTATATAGCGTCTGGGCTGATATATTTACCGTGGTGAAAGGTAATAAATATGCCAGATTAGCTCCATAGGACGGAGTCAGTGTCCGGAGATATACATATCGCATAAAGAGACGTGTTACTGTGCGTGTCGTCGGGGTTGGTTTTGGTAGCTGTGCCCGGAAAATGTGCACTATGTGCTGACAAAAATACGCGAGGCTACCATTAAAACAGGGGCACAACGACAGGCTGCGTTAATACAGAAGATTACGTGATTACAAAGCGGGGATACACTGAGACTCGACACTACTCGTACAGCTTAGTCTACCTCGTTTATGTCTAAACGGGCGTGTCTGGTGGATGTCGAGGCTTCTCCATGTGTCCCAATACTGGGATTAGTCAGAGATGGCGGAGGAACTGCAGGGTCGACGTAGCGATGATGACCATCGCGGGGATTGTTGGCCACAATCCCGTTGGAGTGTGCTCCCAAAAGGTGACGAAGCACTTCTGGGGTCATCAAGACACCTTGGCCGCTGGTTGGAGCTGACCTCAGGGTCTCAATCGGGTGTCCAAATAGCACGACTGGGTTGTCGGCGTCGGACTCGGCTTCCCTGCTTGCCGGGGCTCGGCGAACCAGCTCTCCTCGAGCTACGATCAGAGCAATAGTGATTTGATCAAACAATGCCTCTAGTGCACTTACATAGCGCACTAGGTGCAACAACGCGGGATCCGTCTCGTGGTCTCCGTTGGCAACTTGGGGTGGTCTGCCATACCCTTCACGCCTGGGGTAGTAGTAGAATGAGCGACAGTTAACTCTAGGCGACAACTGCCGGAGTTGAACTATAGCTTCTCGAGCGGCTAGCTGGATGGCTTGTGGCTCGAAGGAAGTTGTTCTTCCGGTGAACCTGTAGGGGTGTTCTGGCGACAAACCCCTACCGTAGATGTGCACAGTGGCCCAGAATTGGCGGTCTTCACCGCTCATGGGTCCTTGGTACACAACATATTCTGGGGGCTCTTCTAACGCGTAGGCACGACGGGTGAGGTTTGCGAGTATGGTAACGAAACCTCCAAGATTGGTTGTTGTGGTCTCATTGTGCACTATGGGACCAGGCATTGTGGCTAGGTTGGGGAAGAGGCCGTGCTGGGTTGGGGCTAGCGTGCCCTTTTTAAAGAAAAAGGGGACAGAGTCTTTCTTCGCATGCTTGCGAATGAGACATTTTTGCCATCAGTCATTGGCGTGTGATCGACAGGCTAGACTGATAGGTTGGGCACCGACTGCCAAAAGTGTCGGGGTCACTGTGTGGCTATCTTGCATCAGAAGCTCGGCTGGGGTTTGGTTAAGGTCTGGTGGGTTGGTTTGCCTAAGTTTATCGACCTGGCTAAGATAGGATTAGCCAATGGTCAGCCTGGCTCTGGTACCAAGTCTGTGGGGACCGATTCTCCGGGTGTTAATTCCCAAAAAATGGCCCTTGTACTCACTAGCCCCAGGATAACTGTTAGCTGATGAGACACTAACTTGATATAGAAATTCCAAGCAAAATACAAAATATGTAGTACAAGACCATTCTGGTCTGTGAGTACAACAAATGGTTTCTAGTGGTTGATGGCGGAAGCGGGCTGTAAATCATCAGTGTCTACGGGACTCCATTTCTCACGGGAACAGCTGACCAGGCTAGCTCCTATCTTCGCGAGGCTGCTATCACCTTTGCTTAGGTTCCGGGGCTGTCATCACGTCGCTCCTCTCCGTGCAAGAAATCCGGCCAAGACAATAGCCAAGGACAAGCCAGTGAGTACTTTGAATGTACTCGCAAACATTATGAACACAGGAATAATATTGCAATGATGTGCTGATAATATGATATGCTCATGACGTTAGTCACAAAAGGTAAATAAATCTCTGATGCACGTAAGCAGGTTATTTATGGGAATGCAATATCATAATAATAATAAAAGGCACCGATCGGGCATCTGAAGCAATGCCACATAAAGGGCTCTTTAAAAGAAATGCCACAGTCGGGCGTCTAAGCGACACCACATCAATGGCTTTAAAAGAAATGCCACAGTCGGGCGTCTAAGAGACACCACATAAAGGGCTTTAAAAGAAATGCCACAGTCGGGCATCTGAGCGACACCACATAAAGGGCTTTAAAAGAAATGCCACAGTCGGGCGTCTGAGCGACACCACATAAAGGGCTTTAAAAGAAATGCCACAGTCGGGCATCTGAGCGACACCACATAAAGGGCTTTAAAAGAAATGCCACAGTCGGGCGTCTGAGCGACACCACATGAAGGGCCTTAAAAGAATAACAATCATAGTGAATATCCAGGAGGTAGAACCGTCCCAGGGACATTCGATAATAACAATAATATCATGGGTTAGTCCACAACAAAATAATAATCATCATCATCACATGTCACAAGTCGTGATATCAGTTCTGATTTAACAGTTTCACCTCCGAAGACCGACACTAAGACCGACACTCGACCCATCCCAGACTTTAATCCTTAACCATGGACATGGCTATTCGAATAGGTTTAATCTCTGCAGAGGGTGTACTCTTTACCCACGAGTAACGGATTTCTTTAGTCCATCGGGACTAATTCCATCTACGGTCTTTTTGTTGAAAACATACCCAACTTGCACACACCAGCTTAACTCACACGTGTCTGGAATCACCCAAGACACCTGTCAAGCAAACTCTAAGTGGGGAGGCTACAACCTCGCGTAGCATGGGATCGAATTTATATTGCACGCTCTAAGGGGTGGCCTCCCCTCTTGGTCTCAACCAGAAACACCCATGCCCCGGACCAGGTGGCCTGCCTACCATCTACAACCGGTATCTTCCACCCTGGCCTCTCTGTACGGTGTGTGCTAGGAAGAGGTTGATAACTTAATGAACCGTACTCTACTTGGTGTAGAGACGAGTGGTGGTACGAAACAAGTATGGGGGTTACTGGAACAAGACTCGATCTATAGTCCACTCAGGAGGTTTAGGTATTCCCTGCATGATTAGCATAACAGAGTCACCGACAGAGTCACCGCTCATATTACCTTACCATGCCATACCAGACATAAACATCCCGACGGAGGCCGGCGACAAACTCATGCCTACCCAAGGCAGAGGTTTTCCCGGGTTCCTGCCGGTATGCATGCAAGGCACATGAGGATGATTATCATCACAAGTGTGATCATTTCCAACAGCATGGAAAGCACAAATATGCATCCATGCACATGATCATCTCACATGAAATAACAATTTCTCAAAAAATGAGGTAGTGTGATAAATGTGTCAACGAACACTCAAAAATATCATGCCAGGGTTCAGAATGCTTGCCTTCAGGTCAAGGGAAGGCAGGGTGCATTTCAACCTCTTGAAAAATTTCTCCTTCCTTCAAAAATCCTATTTTAAACATATAAAAGAATTAACACACAAAAATAAAAATAGAACAAAAAGTGGTTTGGAAATTTTTTTCAATTAAATCTTAAAATAAACTAGATCAAATTTGAGAGAGGTAGGAAAAAGAATTAATTTATTTGGAGTCATATTTAAAAAGATAAAGCCAGTCAAAGATTTGGTCAAAATCTGTTTTTAATAATAAACAGAAAAGAAAACGCTTCGGGCAGAATACGCCTTCAAAACGGGGAGACGTACTCGGGGTCTTTACGCTTCCACTTAAACGCGTGGAGGCGGGGCTGGGTCACTGACAGTGGGTCCAGGGGGGCCATTGGTCAGGTTTGACCAGTCCCCACTCCCTCCTCTTCTCTGCCCGAGCAGAGGCGGGGCGTCCGGCGATCGTCGTCGGCGAACGACGTCTTTTCGCGGGCATCTAAGAGCAGGGATGGATCTGTCACTCCTAGGCGGTCCTTCCGGTGGTCGCAGGGTCGCCGGAGGTGGAGGGAGTCGCCGGCGGCGAGCTCCGCGGCGGAGGGGGCTTCGGGAACAAAGTGATTTTTGGGCTGCGGTGGTCTCCGACCGAAATTGATCGAGGGGTTGCACTTGCGAGAGGGAGGGAGAGTTCTTGGTGGAGAGATTGAAGAGGGAGAGGCCCTTGTGGTGACAGAATCGACCGGGGCTTGGCGGCGACCGAACTGGCCGGACTCGGGAAGAAGGCCTTCCCCTCCTCGAATGCTGGCCAGGGTAGCTCTAGGAGGATCACTTGAGGTTGATCGAGGACTTGATTGAGCTCCGGGGCCCTTATATAGGCGGTGGAGGTCGGTTCGAGGCGGTCGGCGATAAGGACGACGGTGAACCGCCTCCCTGTAGCGTTAGGGCGTCGTGGCGACGACGGTAGCTAGCCGACGGCGAGGGATAAGCTTGCGTTGTTCACAGGGGCAGGTGGCGAGCCGGGGTGGCTTGGGCGGCGCTGGCCTGAGCAGGGCTGTCGGGCGGCCGTGGCGGCTAGTCCTTGGCTTGCCGGGGACGCGGCGAGGCTCTGCTTGGCGCGTTGCGGTTAGGGGGAGCATGTAACGCGCAAGGGGACACGGCATGCCGGCTGCAGTCGGTCATGGGCTGGGGTGAGTGCGGGGCGTGACGCGGCGGCTCGGGCGCCGCTCGTGCAATACGCGCGCTCTGGGCGCGTCCAGTGCACGCACGGAAGGTGTTCGACACAATGCCGTGGCATGCTACAGGTCACAGGTGAGGTTGGCAAGCGACAGAACTAGGTTAGAGATAGAGGGAAACTCGAGGGACAAGGTGGTTTGGTCAGGTGGCCAAGTTCATAATGTATACTTGAGATCATGCCAAATCTGTCCATGCACTCCAGGTGTTTGTCAAAATGCCAAAGGCACCTAGGCTATTCTTGGAGGGGCCAAATCTTCCAGATCAGTGTCTCCTTGGATGCACAAGAGGGTGGTGAGGCTAGTTGGTGAAAAGCACAAACTTGCTAGTGCAAGTTTTGCAGAACTTCAAATCTGGACAGGATGTGAGTGGCATTATTTCATGAACCAAAAATATGCCAATGGTTGCATGCTCCTGGACTTTGGGGTTTAGCATGGAGGACTACAAGTAGGGAAAAGAATCTAGGGCCAAAGAGCAAGCAAGAGTATGGTTGCTGTACAAACCATCATGTTGGACCAGAATGGAGATGAGATTGATTCACTCAAAAATTTCAAAGAGCATCCTTGGATCTTTGCATATAGTGGAATCATATGCTGCTACTGACATCCCATAATTTTGGTGGGGGCTCTAGGGAATTATTTAAATGGGTTGCCGTGCAAAACTGTCCACTGGACCAGAGAAGAAAAACAGGCACAAAACTCATAATATGCAATGAAATAGATATATAATTGCACATAAATGATTTTGAGACCTCACATGGTGTCTCCAAATTTTGGTTGAATTTTTAGTTAAGTTTATCAAATGGTTGAAGTAGAAAAAGAGGTCCAAAACTCAAACAAGTCATTTTAATGATTAAAGCTCAGGGTGAACTAATTTAATAAATAAACCTACTGATTTAGAAATAGTTATACAGAGAGCATAGAAGTTTAATATTTTGGAAAGCTCCACTAAATAAAAAAAATAATTATCCTCTATATTAAAAGAGATGCTCTGAACTCCACAGAAATAATCCAAAAGGAAAATTCTTTTTTAAAACTCCCGGAAATATTTTAATTTCCAACAAATATTTTGGTTAAATTTTTGGGGTGTTACAATTACTAACCCCCTAAAAAAATCTCGTCCTCGAGATTTGCTAAGGTTTCTGAAACAAAAGAAAATACTTTTACTAGATCAAAAGATCATTTACCCAAGCAGTAAAAGGGGGCTACAGTGAGAGGGCAATAAGTGGTGAATAACTACAGTGTGGGCACTGGCGTTGTGTGGCATATAATGGAATCATATGCTGCTACTGACATCCCATAATTTTGGTGGGGGCTCTAGGGAATTATTTAAATGGGTTGCCGTGCAAAACTGTCCACTGGACCAGAGAAGAAAAACAGGCACAAAACTCATAATATGCAATGAAATAGATATATAATTGCACATAAATGATTTTGAGACCTCACATGGTGTCTCCAAATTTTGGTTGAATTTTTAGTTAAGTTTATCAAATGGTTGAAGTAGAAAAAGAGCTCCAAAACTCAAACAAGTCATTTTAATGATTAAAGCTCAGGGTGAACTAATTTAATAAATAGACCTACTGATTTAGAAATAGTTATACAGAGAGCATAGAAGTTTAATATTTTGGAAAGCTCCACTAAATAAAAAAATAATTATCTTCTATATTAAAAGAGATGCTCTGAACTCCACAGAAATAATCCAAAAGGAAAAATTCTTTATTAAAACTCCTGGAAAATTTTTAATTTCCAACAAAAATTTTGGTTAAATTTTTGGGGTGTTACACGCGGTCTCGCATCATCTTCTGTGCAAGCTAGTCGCTGCGCCACCAGGGAGCTCGAGACGGCCGTGTCGTCCACCCAATCCACCGAGTGTTGCCTCCTCCACCAGGATGCCGTCTTCGCCCGCCTCTACCAGGCCCGCCCTCCTCTCCTGGGAGCAATTCGTCGAGTAGCTTGTGCGCGGTCGGCTGGTCTGCTGGTCTCGTGTGCGGGGTCTGATATGCGGTGAGCAGGATCTTGCGCGGGGGTCTGATGGGCTTGGTTGGTAGCAGGATCTTGCGCTGGGGGCCAGGTTCAATGCCTGGAACCATAGACTGCGACATGTACCAACAGAAGATTTTTCATTTTTTATTGCTAGCGTCGCAGGATTCTAGATGCAATATGTTTCGTCAACTAATGTTTGTGTGGGTTCATGGTATAATTGATGGCTATGCATGACTCTGAAACTCATCTAAGTAATCTGGTTCGCACCTTGTTTCTTTGTAGATCGATGCTACTACTGACAAAGTTAGTAAATTTCATTTTTATTAACCCTGGCAAATTTATTTCATTGATCATGGTTATTTTAGTATTTTGACCATGGCAAATTTAGTTAACAAATCATGGCAAAATTTATTTTCTTGTTATTTAAGCATGGCAAATTTATTTTCATTTTGGTCATGGTAAATTTAGTAATTGAGAACTACAAATTTAGTTTATACACCATGGAAAATTATAGTTTCATGTATTTGCATGTCAAATTTACTTTAATTTCCAAGAAGATGGCAAATTTTTAGTAGATCATCATGGCAATTTTACAGGACAATGTCAAACTTCTCTTACCATGACGAATTTTTCAGTGAATTTGCCATGGCAAATTCACTAGACCTCCCACGACAAACTCACAAACATGCCCATCGCAAGTTTGTTTTTTCAAGCCGATGCCAAACTTTTCTTGCCATGGCAAGTTTCTCTTTTCAAGCCCATGTCAAACTTTTTCTTGCCATGGCAACTTCTTTTTTCAAGACAATTTCAAACTTCACCACTAGATGTCCCACAGCAAATTCACTTACATGCACATGGCAAGTTTCTTTTTTCAAGCCGATGTCAAACTTTTCTTGCCATGGCAACTTTCTTCTTTCAAGACGATGTCAAATTTTTCTTACCATGGCAATTTTTTTTTGTGAATTTGCATGGCAAAATTCACTAGATGTCCCACCGCAAAGTCACTAACATGCCCATGGCAAGTTTCTTTTTTCAAGCCGATGTCAAACTTTTCTTGCCATGGCAACTTTCTTGTTTCTATACGATGTCAAACTTTTCTTACCCGTGGCAATTTTTATTTTTTATTGCCATGGCAAGTTTCTTTTTTTCAAGACAATGTCAAACTTTTCTTGCCATGACAACTTTCTTTTTTCTAGACAATGTCAAACTTTTCTTACCATGGCAATTTTTATTTTTTTATTGCCATGGCAAGTTTTAATTTGGATTTGCAATGGCTAATTTATCTTTATTAACATGGAAAATTTACCTAAATTCCCATGACAATTTTAACTTTTATTGCCATGGCAAGATTTACTATTTATTTGACCTTTATTAACATGGCTGACTTTACCTTTTTTTGCCATGTCAAGTATATTCAAATTTTAATAATGATTTTGGTTATGATCATGGCAAATTTAACTATATGCACCATGACCATTCTTTCTTCCTTTTTGCAACATGGCAAATTTCTTTTGCAGGGGAGCATGGCAAATTAAGTCTATGCATCATGGAAATTTTATTGTATGGATCATGGCATTTTGTAGTCTACATTTTAGTCTATGGATCATGCCATGAGATTATAGCCTATGCATTTCTGTCATAAGATCATGGCAACATTTCATAGGTTTTTCATTTATTTTTGCAGTTTTTTGCCATGTACAATTGGAAATTTACAAGTACTTTCTTTTTAAAAATTAACACCTCCCTTGCCCAAAAAAATCTTGCCATGTATTTTTTTAGAAAATAAAATTTGTAAAACTTGCCATGTGTAACATTTTCGCCTTTGTTCATATTCATCATCACAATTTTGTACTAAATTTTCTTTTTTTATCATGCATGTTTTATTTTTGTAACGTACTGAACATAGCCATTTTTTGTGTGTCTCAGTTGGCAATTAATCACTCATTGTAAATCCTAATGCATTATCATTTTCTAATTTTCAGTATTGTAAAGGTTTTTCTATACTAGTTTTACATGTCTACATTTTTCTCTATATTTTTGGTGCAAAGGGATTTTTGATTGGGCCAGGAAGCTAGTATTGGGCCTCTCGGATCAGGCGTTCGTGCTGAGAGGTTGTTCCTATCGAACAGAACAGTTCGGTCGATCCCTGCTCCCGTGCCGAACGAAACGTTCGGGCTGGTCCCTCCCTAAACTGAACGTTCGGCCGTTATCGACGTCCTAAGTTATTTATGCCAAAGTGAATTAATCTCAATGTACAACCACCATCAGACGTCCAGACGTGAATCGGAATAGAAGCAAAGTAGCAGTACATGTTATTTACCCGATGACATCATCCTGAGGTCGTTGCATCCAATGCTAATCCAACTCTTATCTAATTGGTGCGGTCACCACATGCATGTTTCTTTTTAACACGTACGTGATCTGGTTCCTATTTGGTCCGTGTTGGACTTGGCTTTGTGTGATCTAATCCTTACTTATCCGTGTTGGACTCAACTTGTAGTAGTACGTGTTAACGAAACATGTTGATATTTGCTGTTTTTTTTACTTATTCCGATTGGCTGTTGATAGGACGTACGTACATGTTATTTTTTCACCTAATTAAAGTACACGGTCTTCTGTTTTTTGTGACAGTTACGTGTCGGATTCTAAGAATTGTACAGGATAATGTTCTACGTAACTTTTAGAACTTTTACCTATAAAAAACTTTTGGAACTTTTAATCCTAGCCGTTCAAATATCATAACTTTAGACTGCTTAATCTCCACCGTTACTTTTCTATCGTTTTATAAGTATATAATAGATAGATAGATTAATTATCCTTACCTTAAATGGCTCAATCACATTAATTATAAGAAACAAATAACCGATGTTAAGAAAATATCTACGGGGAGTCTGTGGTTGTGATGGTACATTTCGTTCGTAGGTCTTGCTCTTTCCGCAATCTCTTACGAGAGTAATGTAGTATGCAATCCCCTCTTTCATGTTTCGGCGTAAAAAAGGACACACCTTCCTCCTTTCGCACTTCCTCTTGATACATGCACCCGGTGCCCTAGCAGGTCCTCCTCCACTACTATCCCGCGCATCCTATGTTGTCTCCTTTGTTCACAGCACCGTGTGCTGCGGAACCCTAACCAGGCCATCGCTGCTCTCTGTATTCCTCGTGTGCTTCTTCCCGGTTGCCACATCCTCTTCTTAGATGCACTCTGTGTGCCATCCGGGAGATAGGTCGCTGCCATGGAGAAAAATGTCGGAGAAGCCTGTGATCAGTTGAACGTGATGTGTGGCCGTCACAACAAGCTCCTCCTCTTCTCCACCAACCCAACCCCTGCAGATCAACGCGGCCAGCCGCAGAGGATGCCGGATCACACGTTAGAATCTCCATCGCGCTCCCATCCTAGGGGATTCCGGGGACGCGTGAGGGAGGGAGCCATGCGAGGTGCCACGACAGTGTCGTGCAGGGAGCAGAAGCGAGGAGGTAGGCGATGGAGCATGCGGGTCAGTGCAGCACGCGAGTGGGCAGCTGCGGTGGTACAGAAGAACCTTGGATAGGTGGTGTTGGTTGGGGACGGCGGTGCAGTCGAGGAGGGCATGGAGGTCCTTTGAAACAACTCGCCAGATACTCTTTGACTGTTGCCGCATCGCGCACTTCAGGCGTGGCATCGAGGTTGGGGACGGTGTGAGCTGCCACTCCATTTGGGAAGTTAGGCCTTCTGCGCCCGCGCTGATCATGCACTAGGACACGGTGCACCTCCAACTCCTATCGATGAAGTTGAACCACTGACATGGCAGTGTCTTCTGCGGGAAACGCCCGGCGATCAGCCGAGCTGTGTGTTCGGCCAGTTACTGATATTAACCCTCGTCCTGTAGGATGAAAGGTCACAACCGGGGGGCCATGCTGTCTTGGATCCTATAGCTAGAATCCCTGAACATCTGATTGCCTATAACTCTGAAACCTTTCACTTGTAGCCAGTGCCACCACTCATCGGCACTACTACTTGAATATGGTGTTGTGGTTGTACTGTTTATGTCATAGTCTGCAACGATAACATATTGATCTCATGTCTTTAGTTTGATGTGTATTAATTCAGAATATTAATCACAGATTGCTGGTTGTTAGCCACGTGAAAGTTAATGGGAGAATAAAGACCCATGTGTATTATTATTTTTCCTTTCACAAATTAGTCAGATGTTAATGAACGTCCACGGCCATAGCCTAAAGAAGCTCGGCGGCCGATCGCATTCCGTATCCGCGCGCGGTTAAACACGGCTATGGTGACGGTGGCGTCTGAGTTGGTGGAGGTCGACCTCTGCTACTCGGCCGGCTCTCTACGTCTCACCCATCATTTATTCCTCTTTGATATCCTTGCCGCAAGCATGTCTTCATTTGAAACCTTGTGGGGATAAGGTACCTCATCATTGTCGACGCGACGCTCGTCCCGCACACTCCCGACATCACCACGGAGGAGGCTATGCGGAGGAAAGTCAACAAGCAGCAGCATAGGGGGAGTGGACCACGCTGAACGACCTGAGTTCATCGCCCTATATATTTTCTTAATAAAAATCGCTAAAAATAAGGAGAATTTGGCCATCGTGATTAGGGTCGCTCGTTTTTTAACTTTACTTTAGTGGAATTTAACCGTACCTGTTCGTTTTCGCATTTGAGTGTTTTTCATGGTCGATAAAAAAATCTTTTGATGTCTTACTAGTTCAATGTTTTGACAGAAGCGCGCGGTGTAATTCCATTGATTTTTGGATTTTGATCGTATCTAAGATCTTTTTTTCCAATTTCCATTAAAAAAAGGCATGAAGCACTTTCCTAGAAAGAAAATTAAATTACCTTATGAATCTATCATGCGAGTTACTTATGAATCAAGTGTCAACTTAGATCTATCATCGCCCTTATGCCTAGCTTGGGGCGTTAAACGATAGCGCTAGTTGGGAGGCAACCTAATTTTCTTTGTGTTTTTTGTTTTTGTTGCTGTTTAGTAATAAATTTTGAATCTACTTTATGTTTAGATGTATTTTCATGTTCTATTTAGTGTTTGTGCCAAGTAGAACCTATAGGATAACCTATGGTATGAGTTAATTTGATTCTACTGAAAAACAGAAACTTTGCGCTCACGAGAAAAAAATCAATAAATCACAGAAACGTGCTTTTGCGTTGATTCGTTTTGCTGTAGATCAATAGACAAATTTCCTAGGACTTTCTATTTTGGTAGGATTTTTGGAGTTCTAGAAGTAACCGAAAGTTACAGATTGCTACAGACTGTTCTGTTTTTGACAGATTCTGCCTTTCGTGTGTTGTTTGCTTATTTTGATGCATCTATGGCTAGTATGTAAGGGTATGAACCATAGAGAACTTGGAATACAGTAGGTTTAACACCAATATAAATAAAGAAAGTGGTGATTTTTCTTTCTTGAACTAACGGAGCTTATGAGATTTCCTGTTGAGTTTTGTGTTGTGAAGTTTTCATGTTTTGGGTAAAGATTTGATGGACTATGGAATAAGGAGTGGCAAGAGCCTAAGATTGGGGATGCCCATGGAACCCCAATATATTCAAGAATAGCCAAAAGCCTAAGCTTGGGGATGCCCCGGGAAGGCATCCCCTCTTTCGTCTTTGTTCATTTGTAACTTTACTTGGAGCTATATTTTTATTCGCCACATGATATGTGTTTTGCTTGGAGCGTCGTGTATGATATTAGTCTTTGCTTCTTAGTTTACCACAATCATCCTTGCTGTACACACCTTTTGGGAGAAGCCCACTTGATTGAAATTTATTAGAATACTCTATGTGCTTCACTTATATCTTTTGAGCTAGATATTTTTTGCTCTAGTGCTTTACTTATATGTTTTAGAGCACGGTGGTGATTTAATTTTGAAGAAATTGTTGATCTCTCATGCTTCACTTATATTATTTTGAGAGTCTCTTAGAATAGCATGGTATTTGCTATGGTTATAAAATTTGTCCTAGAATGGTAGGCATCCAAGTTGGGTATAATAAAAACTATCATAGAAAGTGAATTGGATGCTATGATCAATTTGATACTTGATAATTGTTTTGAGATATGGAGGTAGTGATATTAGAGTCATGCTAGTTGGGTAATTGTGAATTTAAAGAGTCCTTGTGTTGAAGGTTGTGATTCCCGTAGCATGCACGTATGGTGAACCGCTTTGTGATGAAGTTGGAGCAGAATTTTATTTATTGATTGTCCTCCTTATGAGTGGCGGTCGGGGACGAGCGATGGTCTTTTCCTACCAATCTATCTCCCTAGGAGCATGCGTGTAGTACTTTGTTTTCAATGTCTTGTAGATTTTTGCAATAAGTATATGAGTTCTTTATGACTAATGTTGAGTCCATGGATTATACGCACTCTCACCCTTCCACCATTGCTAGCCTCTCTTGTGCCGCGGAATTTTCACCGGTACCATAGACCTACCTTATACCTTCCTCAAAACAGCCACCATACCTACCTATTATGGCATTTCCATAGCCATTCCGAGATATATTGCCATGCAACTTTCCACCGTTCCATAGTTGACATTGCTCTTTGCATGATCATGTAGTTGACATTGTATTTCTGGCAAAGCCACCTCATAATTTTTCATACATGTCACTCTTGATTCATTGCAAATCCCGGTACACCGCCGGAGGCATATATACAGAGTCATATCTTGATCTAAGTATTGAGTTGTAATCTTGAGTTGTAAATAAATAAAAGTGTGATGATCTTCATTATTAGAGCATTGTCCCAATGAGGAAAGCATGATGAATACTATGATTCCCCCACATCTCGGGATGAGACTTCGGACTTTATAAAAATAAAAAAGGCCAAAGAATCCCACCAAAAAGAAAAAAAGAGAAAAAGAAAAAGAAAAAAAAGAAAAAATGAGAAAAAATGAAAAAAAAAATGAGAGAAAAGAGAGAAGGGACAATGCTACTATCTCCTTTTCCACACTTGTGCTTCAAAATAGCACCATGGTCTTCATGATAGAGAGTCTCCTATGTTGTCACATTCATATACTAGTGGGAATTTTTCATTATAGAACCTGGCTTGTATATTCCAATGATGGGCTTCCTCAAAATGCCCTAGGTCTTTCTGAGCAAGCAAGTTGGATGCACACCCACTTAGTTTCTTTTATTGAGCTTTCATACATTTATAGCTCTAGTGCATTTGTTAATGTTGCATGGCAATCCCTACTCACTCACATTGATATCTATTAATGGGCATCTCCATAGCCCGTTGATACGCCTAGTTGATGTGAGACTATCTTCTCCTTTTTTGTCTTCTCCACAACCACCCTTCTATTCCACATATAGTGCTATGTCCATGGCTCATGCTCATGTATTGCGTGAGAATTGAAAAAGTTTGAGATTACTAAAGTATGAAACAATTGCTTGGCTTGTCATTGGGGTTGTGCATGATTAAATACTTTGTGTGATGAGGACAGAGCAACAGCCAGGCTATATGATTTTGTAGGGTTAACTTTCTTTAGCCATGTTATTTTGAGAAGACATGATTGCTTTTATTAGTATGCTTGAAGTATTACTATTTCTTATGGCAATATGAACTTTTATTTTGAATCATTTGGATCTGAACATTCATGCCACAATAAAGAGAAATATATTGAGAATTATGCTATGTAGCATTCCACATCAAAAATTCTGTTTTTATCATTTACCTACTCAAGGACGAGCAGGAATTAATCTTGGGGATGCTTGATATGTCTGCAACGTATCTATAAATTTTTTATTGTTTCATGCTATTATATTACCTGTTTTGGATGTTTATGTTGCTTTATTTTACACTTTTATATCATTTTTGGGACTAACCTACTAACCGGAGGCCCAACCCGTATTGTTGTTTTTTGCCTATTTCAGTGTTTCGAAGAAAAGGAATATCAAACGGAGTCCAAACGGAATGAAACCTTCGGAACCGATCTTTTTGGAACAAACATGATCCAGAGGACTTGGAGTGCAAGTCAAGAAGCACTCGAGGAAGCCCCGAGGGTGGGGGGCGCGCCCCCCCTACTGGGCGTGCCCCCTGTCTTGTGGGCCCCTCGGGCGTCCACCTATATATACCTACGTACCCCGAAACCATCAGGGGAGCCAACGAAAAACTATTTCCGCCACCGTAACCTTCTGTATCCGCGAGATCCCATCTTGGAGCCGTCGCCGGTGTTCTGCCGGAGGGGGAATCCACCACAGAGGGCCTCTACATCAACTCCAAGGTCTCCTCGGTGAGCTGTCAGTAGTTTACCACAGGCCTTCGGGGTCCATAGTTAGTACCTAGATGGCTTGTTCTCTCTCTTTGAATCTCAATACCATGTTCTCCTTCCTCTTCTTGGAGATCTATTCTATGTAACTCTTTATGTGGTGTGTTTGTCGAGATCCTATGAATTGTGGGTTTATGATCAAGTTTATTTATGAGAAATATTTGAATCTCCTCTGAATTCTTTTATGTATGATTGAGTTATCTTTGCAAGTCTCTTCGAATTATCGCTTTGGTTTGGCCTACTAGATTGATATTTCTTGCCATGCGAGAAGTGCTTAGCTTTGGGTTCAATCTTGCGGTGTCCTTTCCCAGTGACCGTAGGGGCAGCAAGGCACGTATTGTATTGTTGCCATCGAGGATAAAAAAGATGGGGTTTATATCATATTGCATGAGTTTATCCCTCTACATCAGGTCATCTTTCTTAAAGCGTTACTCTGTTCTTATGAACTTAATACTCTAGATGCATGCTGGATAGCAGTCGATGTGTGGAGTAATAGTAGTAGATGCAGGCAGGAGTCGGTCTACTTGTCACAGACGTGATGCCTATATACATGATCATACCTAGATAATCTCATAATTGTTCGCTTCTATCAATTGCTCGACAGTAATTTGTTCACCCACTGTAATACTTATGCTATCTTGAGAGAAGCCTCTAGTGAAACCTATGGCCCCCGGGTCTATTTTTTATCATATAAGCTTTCAATCTACTTTTATTTGCATCTTTACTTTGCCAATCTATATCATAAAATACCAAAAATATATTTATCTTATCATATTATCTCTATCAGATCTCACTTTCTCAAGTGGTCGTGAAGGGATTGAAAACACCTTTATCGTGTTGGTTGTGAGTTCTTTGTTTGTTTGTGTAGGTTCGTGGGACTTTTGAGGAGCCTCCTACTGGATTGATACCTTGGTTCTCAAAAACTGGGGAAAATACTTATGCTACGGTGCTGCATCACCCTTTCCTCTTCAAGGAAAACCAACACAAGCTCAAGACATAGCTTGGCCTACCGCAAAACGGACGAAACGGACTTGTGTTGGAGAGCTACGGTCGAAACGGAGGTCCTGTTCATCGGGGGCGGTGTGGCGTACTGCAAAACGGGACTCCACGGGATACTGTTCATCTCCACTGTCGACCTCCTCCAGCCTACACGGGCTACTGTTTATCCACCGTCGACCTCCTCCAGCCTTCACCTGCGACTGTTCATCCACGGGCTCCTGTTCATCCAGCCTCCACCACGCGCTACTCCACGGGCTACTGTTCAACCACCCCTCTCCACGGGCTCCTGTTCAACAACCCCTCCACGGGCTACTGTTCATCCACCCCTCCACCGTCTACTGTTCATCCAGCCCTCCACGGGGTCGTCCTGTTCATCCAGCCCTCCATGGGGTCCTGTTCATCCAGCCCCAACCGACTCGATCGATCGGGGTCCTGTTCACCCAAAGGCAACGCCACGGGTCCTGTTCATCCACTCCCACCTCTCACTGTTCATCCAAACCCCCCACCGCAATGCTCATTGTTCATCCAGACCCCCCTGCAATGCTCACTGTTCATCCAGAGGCAGCATCGATCGGCTTCAGTTAGCAGTAGTAGCGAAGGAATCGCTCGATCGCTCGGGTTTATTAACGCGTAGCCTGCTGTGCAATCGCTCGGGTTCAGTTAGGCGACGCTTCACTCGGGTTCAGTTAGGGCCCAAACGCCTCGCACACACGCGTGTACGTGTACGAGAGAAACGTGCATCTCTCGGCCCCTGACCACCCACCGTAACCGGGAACTCGCCGAAATTTTCCTCACCCTCGCTTCTACCATGGTTTTTTCCATCATGGATGGCCCAACGGATGTCATGCAGCTACGTCTCCGGCCCGCCCAGGACGAAAAGCCCATTTTTTGTCATGATTTTTTGTCATAGAAGTAGGAGCCCACCACATCTATGATGATATCGGGTTTTGTCACAATTATCGTCATAGAAGTTTCATAAGTATGACACAATTTTTTTTCATTCGGCCCAAAATGTCACGGATGTGTCTTTTTTTTGTAGTGCACCGCTTCCTCTTTCGATCCCACTCCCCTCGCCGCCGCCAAAGGATGCCTCTGGTCTAAGGCCGCGAGGCTGACGGCGGTGGTGTGTCCTCATCCTTCTCGCGCGACTGATGACAGCGGGGGCCCCATCCTCTCATGTGTTGTGGGATCTCCGACTGGAGCTCCATGGCGGCCCTGGATGGCATGGTTCTTACAGCGGAGATGGGCGCCGGGGTGGCGGCCCCGGATTTCTCTGGTAGCCACGACTACCGTTGTGGCCAGGAGGGCGGCACGACGTCTAGTTCAAGGGGCTCGGTGCGGCTTAACTTCTCATCTCCGCATGGTGCGGGTGGTGGCGATGGTGCCCGCTGAGATCTCCAGCCTACTATTGGGAGTCGGCGGGTGGTGCGGTCCTTTGGTTCTTTTTTATCTAAGATAGTATTCTGCCGGTTGTCGGCCCTTATGGATCTGGCCATTGACAAGTTCCGGAATGCTCCGCTGGAGATCTTCATTGGGTGCTTGACACCTGTTGATTTCTGGATCAGATGGCATTCGGTCATGTGTGCTTTGATTTTAGCCCAAGTGGCTTCAGGAGGGTGTCAAGCGAAGCTTTGTTGTCTGTTTACATTATGGGAAACGTCAGTATATCGATTTCAATGTGAAGATAGTGACAGAGAATGTCATGGTGGTTGAGGTCTGAGGCCTTATAATGGTCGATCGAGTCTTCTTGACGATGAGGACTTTGCTTGGTGATTTGTGACTCGTGGAGGCAGCATCAACAAGTGGGGGTGGCAACACAAGCGGAGTACAGAGTCATAGCTTTCAGGGTGAAAGCCCAAGGTCTGGCCTTAATTGTTTGTGTCTGGTAGTGACCTTATTGAAGGCATTGTTTTGAGAGCGCGGATCTTCTCCGCGGGGCGCCTAGGCAGGAGGACCTTTAGTCCTAGTTGGTAACATCAACCGGGACCAAAAGGCAGCCACGCGTCAGCAGCTCGCAGGCGCTGGTTTTTTTAAAGGGGTGGGGGGTTTAGGGGTTTTGGAGGGTTAATTTAGGGGTTTGATCATATTATGTTAGCTACCTAATAGAGAGAAGTGACCTCTCTTTCTCCGTGCTTGGTCGATGCTAGCTACTATAAGTGTTGAGAGAACTCGACACGCTAGCTAGTAAGCAAATGAAGGAACCATTGATTACACAAGATCGCCATGAACATATACGTACAGAGAGAAGTGACCTCTCTTTCTCTGAGATTGGTCGAACAACAAGTTTTCGTATATCTATCTGATGCTACTACATATATACATATATATATACATATATATATATATATACATATATATATATATATATAATATAACATCTCTTACAATCCCTAACATCTAAAATCCATGTCAACTTCCACATGGCATTCTTCGTCTTTATGTCTTTATGTATGACGTGGTCAAGAAAGAATCCCGTCAATTCCTCTTGAATTGCTCGTATGCGATCATATGGTAGGAGTTCATCCCGCTTCTTCCAAAACTAATTTAAAGAAGGGGGTCAATACATATATATGAATGAAACTCAACACAACTAATGGTAATAAAATAAAATTGTGAATATTGTTTACGTACTTCAGATTGTTCATCAGAGTAGCATCACTGAGAGGTCGAGTTGTAGATGAACTCGCAAACGTAGTATCCACATAAATTATTCCCGCCTTCCTGCAACAAGCATTTTACGAGAAATAGAGTTCAATCAAACAGATAATTAATCAAGCATGATAAATGGTATTGATGAAACTAGAATCAATGAGAGATGTGCGGAACTAGCTAGTACTACTTACTTTGGGGTGTGTAAATCGCACCTCCCTCTGCAGACCCGGAACCATTCCGGTGAACTTTTTCCAAACCCTGCAAGGCAGAGGAAATGATTACTTGATATCAGCAAATGAACGAAAGTTGCCGATATGGTGCTATAATGATCGATTGAACTTACTTATGGAGCGTTGCAGTCATGTTCGCATAATCCTGGGGATCTTTATGTCTCGAGTTTAAGACAGTTAGTATTCCCCCGTCAAGCTTAATCTCTAGCAGAATAAAGTGGAAGCTGTGCACGCATAACTCATGAATTACATTACTATAACCTCGAGTAAGAGAAACCGAATATGCACAAGACAGTAACACTCACTTGAAGTTGTAAGGAAAGAGTATTTTAGCTTTGTTTTGATGTCGAAGTAACGATTGTAGTAAGCTGTGCTAAGTATCTTTGACTCTCTTTTTAACCGACCATTCATTTATGGTATTTGGGTTAATGAACCCAATGTCATAGATTGGTCCTTTTTTGTATTTGATGATCTTCAATCTACATAATATAGTGAGGATAATTATATATGCATGCAATGAAAGAGCTGAGCTATAGAGACTTAATTACAGAAGTAATACTTACAGGCAGTAGCTGGTGGGGAACGTTGCATGGGAAACAAAAAAATTCCTACGCTCACCAAGATCCAATCTAGGAGATGACCATCTATGAGAGAACAGATTGCATCTACATACCCTTGTAGATCACTAAGCTGAAGCATTAAGAAACGTGGTTGATGTAGTCGAACGTCTTCGTGATCCAATCACGATCCGTCCCGCGAACTCCCGATCCAAGTGCCGAACGGACGGTACCTCCACGTTCAACACATGTACGGCATGATGATGCCTTCACCTCCTCGATCTAGCGAGCGACGGCGTGGTGGCGGTGATGGTGGAGAAATCTTAGCAGAGCTACGCCAAGCACTACGGAGAGGAAGAGGGCTACGAGGGAGAGGAAGGGCAGCGCCGTGGCGTGGAGATGTGCTCAAGGGTGCGGCTGCCCTCTCTCTACCTCTCTATATATAGGGGAAGGGAGGAGGGGTATTGCATGAAAGTTGAAAAGGTTTGAAAATACTAAAGTATGAAACAATTGCTTGGCTGAAACCGGGGTTGTGCATGATTTGAATATTTTGTGTGACGAAGATGGAGCATAGCCAGACTATATGATTTTGTAGGGATAAGCTTTCTTTGGCCATGTTATTTTGAGAAGACATAATTGCCTTGTTAGTATGGTTGAAGTATTATTGTTCTTATGTAAATATTAAACTTTTGTTTTGAATCTTATGGATCTGAACATTCATGCCACAATAGAGAAGAGTACATTGATAAATATGTTAGGTAGTGTTCCACATCAAAAATTCTGTTTTTATCATTTACCTACTCGAGGACGAGCAGGAATTAAGCTTGGGGATGCTTGATACATCTCTAACATATCTATATTTTTTATGTATTCATGCCATGTTTATAATATTTTTACATGATTTTGGTACGATTTGGTTAGAACTAACCCGGACTGATGTTGTTTTTAGCAAAACTACCGTGGTGTTGTTTATGTGCAAAAATAAAAGTTCTCGGAATGCGCTGAAAATCAACAGAAATTTTTTCTGGGAAATATAAAAGATACTAGAATGAAGAGTTACCGGAGGGGAGTCCCGTGGGCCCCATGAGGGTGGAGGGCGCGCCCCCTACCTCGTGGACTCCTTGTGGCCCCTTGACTTGTTCTCGCTGCCAACCTCTCCTATAAATCCCCAATCCTCCAAAACATAACCTAGATCGGGAGTTCCGCCGCCGCAAACCTCTAGAGCCACGGAAAACCAATCTGGACCCTGTTTCGGCACCCTGCCGGAGAGGGATCCATCACCGGTGGCCATCTTCATCATCCCGCCGCTCTCCATGACGAGGAGGGAGTAGTTCACCCTCGGGGCTAAGGATATGTACCAGTAGCTATGTGTTTGATCTCTCTCTCTCTATCTATCTCTCTCTCTCTCTCGTGTTCTTGATTTGGCACGATCTTGATGTACCGCGAGCTTTGCTACTATAGTTGGATCTTATGATTTTTCTCCCCCTCTACCTTCTTGTAATGGATTGAGTTTTCCCCTTGAAGTTATCTTATCGGATTGAGTCTTTAAGGATTTGAGAACACTTGATGTATGTCTTGCATGGGATACCTATGGTGACAATGGGCTATTCTATTGATTCACTTGATGTATGTTTTAGAGATCAAGTTGCGGGTTCAGTGACCTTGTGAACTTATGCATAGGGGTTGGCACACGTTTTCATCTTGACTCTTCGGAAGAAAATTTGGGGCACTCTTTGAAGTTCTTTGTGTTGGTTGAATAGATGAATCTGAGATTGTGTGATGCATATCATATAATCATACCTGCGGATACTTGTGGTGACATTGGAGTATCTAGGTGACATTAGGGTTTTGGTTTATGTGTGTCTTGAGGTGTTATTTTACTACGAACTCTAGGGCTGTTTGTGACACTTATAGGAATAGCCCAACGGATTGATCGGAAAGAATAACTTTGAGGTGGTTTCGTACCGTACAATAATCTCTTCGTTTGTTCTCCGCTATTAGTGACATTGGAGTGACTCTTTGTTGCACATTGACGGATTGTTATATGATCTAGCTATGTTATCATTGTTGAGAGAACATGCACTGGTACAAGTATGAACCCTAGGCCTTGTTTCGAAGCATTGCAATACCGTTTTCGCTCACTTTTACCACCTGTTACCTTGCTGTTTTTATAATTTCATATTACAAAAACCTATATCTACCATCCATATTGCACTTGTATCACTATCTCTTCGCTGAACTAGTGCACCTTTCAACTCTCGTTTAAGATTTTTTGCAGGAAAACTTCTGTCAAAATGGGAATGTCCCTATGTTATCGAGGAGGTCTATCGTTCCGGTGCTCTAAAAATTAACAACTTCGAAGGCACAAATCCGAGGGTGGTTAATGGTCAAAGAATTAAGCATTATATTTCAGGTAATCCTATCAATGTTGAAACTAATATTATTGAAACCATAACCCTAGAGGAATACATAAGAGACACTTTCCAGAACATGCAGACTCCGAAAAGGCATAGGTACGTGGTACGGTAAGTATACCGACTCCAAAACAACTCTAATGGCAATTTTTATCAGTTTTGGATTATTTAAGAATTTTAGGAAGAAAGAAGTAGTCCGAAAGGGACACGAGGCTCCCACGAGAGAGGAGGGCGCCCCCTGTAGGGCGTGCCCCCTGTCTCGTGGGCACCTCGTGTGCCTCCCGGACTCCGTTTTCTTGTATGTTACGTATTTTGGTCGATAAAAAATCATTATATATACTCCCGAAGGTTTTGACCACCATATCACGCAATTACCTCATGTTTTCGTTTCGAGCTGTTTCTGTTTCAGATCTAGAGCCACATGTCATCTCTAAGCACTTCCAAGGACAGATTTTCAAGAGGGTTATCAATCCCTATCTCGCGGAGGTGCTGCATCACCCTCAAACCATTGAGATGCATGAGGGGGTGCTGCACATCCGCGATGTGGAAGGACCAAGGCATACCGGGAGCATGGAGACAAAGCTCGAAGCCATGGAGCAAGAAGTTTTCAAATGTCAAGGGATGCTGGAACGTGGACTCAATGCCAACTAGATAATGATCACGGAGTTCACCAACAACCACAAGATGGATGCCAAAGTCATTGGGGATACCAATCTTCAAGCTTCAAGAGAAAATCGAGCACCTCCAAGCCCAGATCTATGACCTGCAGAACCAGAACTGTGAGTATGAATATATATTCAAGCGAATGAGTTTGGCTGTAGATTTAAGGGTCCTGGAGACTCGATCATCTTTTTATGATGGAGAGCCTATGCCTTGGAAGATGGACGACAAGCCTGGCTCATCAACAATTCCCACTTCACCACCTCCGAAGAAATAATCACATGGGTATGGGCACTCCCCTTGGCAACCGCCAAGCTTGGGGGAGGTGCCCCGGTATCGTATCACCATCACACTCCTATCTTTACCGCTTTATCTAGTTCGATCCTTTTAGCAGTATCTTGATCTAGTAGATTGAAGTTTTGACATCAAGTAGTTTTGAGTTTTGCTTTGTGATCTCTTTATGTAAGCGAGTCTGTGTGCTTTCTATAATAAAGATTAGTGTTGAGTGAAGGGCTTTGCTATGTTGCTATGATCTTGAGAAAGTAGAAAGAACAAAAGAGTTCATATTGATCTTATGGATAGCGATAACTTCACACATAGAAAGTATGAGGCAATAAAAAATGTTGAGAGTTGATGAACGTAGCCTTGGTCATCATTGCAATTAATAGGAAGTGATAAGGAAAGATGGGTTCACATAAAGATATATTATCTTGGACATCTTTTATGATTTTGAAGCACTCATTAAGTATGACATGCTAAAAGAGTCGATGTTGGACAAGGAAGACAACGTAATGGTTTATGTTTTCCGACATCTCAGTTAAAGTATATTGTCATTGACCTTCCAAACATGTTGAGCTTGCCATTACCCCTCTTGATAGCCAAAATTCCTTGCACTCAGTAGAGATACTACTTGTGCTTCCAAATATCCTCAAATCCAGTTTTGCCATGAGAGTTCAACATACCTACCTATGGATTGGGTAAGATCCTTCAAGTAAGTTATCATCGGTGCAAGCAATAAAAATTGTTCTCTAAATATGTCTGACTTATTAGTGCAGAGAAAATAAGCTTTGTACGAACTTGTTGTGGAAGTAATAAAAGCGACGGATTGCATAATAAAGGTCCACATACAAGGGGCAATATAAAGTGACATTCTTTTGCATTATGATTTCGTGCACCAACCCTAAACGCACATGACAACCTCTGCTTCCCTCTGCGAAGGGCCTATCTTCTACCTTATGTTTTTACTTTATGCTTGAGTCAAGGTGATCCTCACCTTCCCACTTTTTCATTTTATACTTTGGCAAGCTCCTCGTGTTTGAAAGATCATGATACATATATCCAATTGGATGTAAGTTGGCATAGGCTATTATTGTTGACATCACCTATCGGTGAATACGTAGGGAGGCAACATAATAAGCCCCTATCTTTCTCAGTGTCCGGCTGAAACTCTATAACCACAAGTACTGAGTGAGTGTTAACAATTATGGGAGACTACGAGATAGTTGAGTATGTGATCTTGTTGAAAAGCTCTATTATTGACTCTTTCTGATGTTACGATAAATTGCAATTGCTTCAATGACTGAGGTTATAGTTTGTTAGTTCCCAATGAAGTTTATGAACCATACTTGACGTTGTGATTTATTTATTACTTGAGCATAGGAAATCATATGACAAAATCTATATATGTTGCTGTTATTAGAATGATCATGATGCCCTCATGTCCGTATTTTATTTTTATCGACACCTCAATCTCTAAACATGTGGACATATTTTTCGATTTCGGTTTCCGCTTGAGGACAAGCGAGGTCTAAGCTTGGGGGAGTTGATACGTCCATTTTGCATCATGCTTTTATATCAATATTTATTGCATTATGGGCTGTCATTAAACTTTATATCTCAATATTTATGGCTATTCTCTCTTATTTTACAAGGTTTACCATGAAGAGGGGTAATGCCGACAGTTGGAATTCTGGCTGGAAAAGGAGCAAACGTTGGAAACCTATTCTGCACAACTCCAAAAGTCCTGAAACTCCACGAAACAAATTCTTTTGGGTTTATTAAGAATTTATGAGCGAAAGAAATAGGCCAGGGGGCCCACACCCTGTCCAGGAGACAAGCTTACGGGACAAGCTTACGGGACGAAACTCCGCCGCCACGAGGCGGAACCTTGGCGGATGTGACGCCCGGGTAATTAAGCTATAGTAACCCTCTGTTAAGGATGCCACGTCGCCTTAGTTATTGTTGATAATATCACGGTGGTTCGAAAACCAGTTCAAATTTCAGATTCAAAATCAAGCAAACAATAAAAGTTTTCAAATATTAAAACTAAAATATTCGGGGTGAGCCAAATAATTCATACGTAAGTATGGTGGAGAAACAACATTTTAAGAAAAGCTTTAATACTCTAAAAATATTTTAAACAATAGCAAAAACAATTAGTTGAATGCCTTTTACAATTAATAAAATATTAAACTATTTTATTTTTGTCACCAAACTCTTCTGTGGCATTGGGGTATGTTGAAACACTAAAGTACATGCTAATTATATATTTTTATACAAATATAAAACAAATTGCAAATTGAAAGAAAAAAAAAGAAGAAACCCCCCTCCCCCCGGGCTTCGGCCCAGTAGGCCACCAACCCAACTAGGCAAGAGCCCATCCGGCCCACCCCCACTCCCTCATACACACTCCCCCCATAACCTAATCCACTCACCGACACCCACTCCTCCACTCCCCCTCGTCAGCCCTCCCCACCTCCCGATCCGATCAGGATCGGGGAAGGGATCGACGCCGCCCCGGACCGCCATCGCCCGCCGCTGCCTCCACCTTGTCCATCCTCGCCTGGAACGCCGCCTCGGCCCCCTCATCGTCTACCCCGCTGGCCTGCCTCCCCCTACGCATGTCGTCCCGAACCTCCCCCGCCCCCGAGCGTCATTGCCCCGTCCCTACGAACCCAACGTGAGTCGCGCCCCTCCTCTCTCTCCCCTATCTCCCACGCGCTCGCCGTGCCCCGGCCTCTTCTCCATCCCACGACGTCGCCCTCCGATGGCCCCGCCCACTGCCACTTCACTCCTGCCTGCCGCTGTACCTGCTACCGCCGTCGCGTGTGCTCTTTGGCAGCCGCCGACTCCTGAGTGTGTCCGCGCCTCGACTCCGCGAGCCCTGCTCGCCAGCGTAGCCCCCTGCGCTCCCCTGCATCACAGCTACGATACCGCCCTGCTCCCTCTATGCCCCGGGCGGCCACTGACACAATGCCCCCTTGCGGCCACTGCACCTCCCGCTTGCCGGTCCGGTCGACACCTCCGGCCGGGCACTTGGCCGCCGGCGCCCCATCGGTGCCGCGCCTGCACAGGCAAAGCCCGTAACCCAAACGGGCTAGTGCCCCAGGAACCGCTAGCAACCGCCCCGCGGTGGCCCTCTAGGCCACTGACTAGCACTACAGGAAACAGATAATTTGCCGTCTGGGGATCACAGACGGCAAAGATTTTGCCGTCAGGAAGCAGACGGCAAAGATTAGTCGGCAAAGAATATTTTGTCCGTCAGCTTTTCATTGGCCAGACGGCAAAGACTTTGCTATCAGCCGAACCTTCTTTGCCGTCATCCTTATAAATCACAGACCGCAAAGAAATGCAGTTTTGCCGTCAGCCAGAGTACATGTTTGCCGTCAGCTATTCGCCTCTTTGCCGTCAGCCTCATATATCACAGACAGCAAAGAAGTTAATTTTTTTAAACACACACACAACAGCATTGCTCCCGCGCGATGCGGTCAACTCATGCGAGTGCAATACCTATCTTTCTTCTTCTTTTTTAACAGGGAAAGGCCCATCCGTGTGTAGTGCCATTCATTCAACGTTATTGGAGTACAAAATGCAAATATGAGCCCGAACCAAAACTAAATTTACAGAGTAGTCCTGGAAATTAACACAAAGGACCCTAACAAATAAAACTGAAAAGCAATCGGGTCCTTCTCCACTCCGGTGCTCTGCCCGCCCCGCTATCCAGCCCGACGCATGCCTTGCCTCTCTGCCGTGCTCTGCTCGCCGCTCCGCCGCCCGGCCCTGCTCAGCCGTGCAGCTCTGGCCCAGCCGCGCTCAGGAGCTGACTTGCTCCAGCGCCATGGAGAGGCACGCGAGGGAGTTCGGGGATGGCCAGTGCTCAACCGGCAGAGCGCAGGACTGGCAGGTGAGGAGGAGCTCGGGGTGTGGTCGGGTTTGGGTGCGCGGCCGGAGGAGCTGGGGTGTGCACGGCCGACCGGTGAGGTCGAGCTGGCGACGTAGAGCTTCACGCGGCGCTGGCGGTGTGGCGGACGGATGGGCGGGAGGGCGCTGGGCGTGGCGGCGGACGGACGGGGCTCGCCAGCGCTGGCCACGACACGCGGCTGCTCGGGTACAAGAGGGCGCTGGACGGGGGCGCCGGACGGGCAGGCGCTGGACGGGCGGGCGGTGTTGGCCGGTGGCGTGTGGCTGCTCAGGGGAGAAGGAGGGAGGAGGGTGTTGGCTAGCGGCGTTCTAATGCTCATGAAGATGGAGAGAATGAGAGATGTGGGAGCACGGGGGAGAAGAAGGGAATCTTGGGTGGGGCAGGTACGGGCGTGGCCTCGTGGGTGGGGTCGTGGGTGGGGGCGCGTGCGTCGTGGGGTGGGTTGGGATGGGATGGGCGCGCACGACGGTCCTGAGTAAGCGGCGATGTCTGTCTAAGATGATGCCAAGTCATCAATCCCTGTGCTCGATCCGCGTAGTGTGCTTCTTCTTTGCCGTCTGCGGAAACAAATACAGACGGCAAAGAGCTCAATTTGCCATCTGCGAAAAAACATATACGGCAAAGATTCTTTGTCGTCTACCAGAACAAACACAGATGGCATATATGTTTTGCCGTTTGTGATTTTCATTGCAGGCGGCAAAGTAAGCTCTTTGCCGTCTGTATTTTTTTCACAGACGACAAAGTTTATTTTGCCGTCAGTTTTTCTTTGCCGTCTGCCGATGACAGCAAACCCTTTCTTTGCCGTCTGCCCGATGAAAAGCTGACGGCAAAGACGACTCCTGACGGCAAATTAGCTGTTTCCTGTAGTGTAGGGGGCCACACCCCTCAGAATGAAAATTAAAAAAAGGAATTTATATAAAATAATAATAACAATTAAAATAATAATTAATTAACTTAATTAACACTGTTTAAATTAGCTAATTAAGATCAATTAACCTAATCACTTAATTAAATTAACTAATCATGTTTGGTTAACCTAAGTCATTGACAACCGGGACCCACTGGTCAATTTGACCAGTCAACGGTCAATGCTGACTGGGCCGTTGACTTTGACCGGCCCCATCAGTCAGCCTCTGCTGACTGGGCAGTTGACCAAGTCAACTAGGCCTACTGGTCAGCCACACAAGCCCATCTGTGGGTACACTTCTATGTACCCATAGCAATTTAACATTTAATTTTGGAACTAAAAATAATTTAAAATGATTAAATCCTTTTTAAATTAATATAAAATAAACCGTAGCTCGGATGAATAAACTTTGTACATAAAAGTTGCTCAGAACGACGAGACAAATCCGGATAAGCAGCCTGTTCATCCGCCACACATCCCTAGCATAGCGCACATAAAACTTTCCCCCTCTGATTCACCTGTCTGAAAACACGAAAAACCAGGGATACTTTCCCGGATGTTTCCCCCTTTCGCCGGTATCACCTACTACCGCGTTAGGGCACACCTAACAATGCTCATTGTCATGCCATGCATCGTCATGCTTATGTTTGCATTGTATTTACTGTTTCTTACCCCCTCTTCTCTCTGGTACACTACGAGACCGACGCTGCTGCTGCCCAGTTCGACTACGGAGTTAACGACCCTCCTTCTTGCCAGAGCAAGCAGGCAAGCCCCCCCCCCCTTGATCACCAGATATCGCCTATTCCTCTCTATACTGCTTGCATTAGAGTAGTGTAGCATGATACTGTTCGGTTAATCCTATTCTGTTGCATAGCCTTTCATTGTTGCTACAGTCGTTGATACCTTACCCGCAATCCTAAATGCTTAGTATAGGGTGCTAGTTTATCATCATTGGCCCTACATTCTTGTCAGTCTGCCTTGCTATACTTGGGAGGTGATCACGGGTATATACTATACATACATATACTATACAGATGGTGACTAAAGTCGGGTCAACTTGTTGAGTACCCGAAAGTGATTCCGATGTGGGGGCTGGAAGGACAGGTGGCTCCATCCCGGTAGAGGTGGGCCTGGGTTCCCGACGGCCCCCGACTGTTACTTTGAGACGGAGCGACAGGGTAGGTTGAGACTACCTAGGAGAGAGGTGGGCCTGGCGCTGGTCGACGTTCGCGGATACTTTAATTAACACGCTTAACGTGATCTTGGTATTTGATCTGAGTCTGGCCACTGGCCTATACGCACTAACCAACTACGCGGGAAAGATATGGGCACTCGACGTCGTGGTATCAGCCGAAGCCTTCTTGACGTCAGCGACAGAGCGGCGCACGCCGGATTGGACTGGAACGCCTACTCTTGTATTAGGGAGGCTAGGTCTGCTTCCGGCCACCCTCGCAACATGCAGGTGTGCAATGGGCGATGGGCCTAGACCCCTGCGCGAATAGGATTTAGACCGGCGTGCTGACCTCTCTGTTGTGCCTAGGTGGGGCTACGACGTGTTGATCTTCCAAGGCCGGGCATGACCCAGGAAAGTGTGTCCGGCCAAATGGGATCGAGCGTGTTGGGTTATGTGGTGCACCCCTGCAGGGAAGTTTATCTATTCGAATAGCCATGTCCCTTGGTAAAAGGACGACCTGGAGTTGTACCTTGACCTCTTGACAACTAGAACCGGATACTTAATAAAACACACCCAGACAAGTTCCACAGACAACCCGGTGATCGCTTTTCCACAGGGCGACAAGGGGACGATCGCCGGGTAGGATTATGCTATGTGATGCTACTTGGAGGACTTCAATCTACTCTCTTCTACATGCTGCAAGACGGAGGATGCCAGAAGCGTAGTCTTCGACAGGATTAGCTATGCCCCTCTTATTCTGGCATTCTGCAGTTCAGTCCACCGATATGGCCCTTTACACATATACCCATGCATATGTAGTGTAGCTCCTTGCTTGCGAGTACTTTGGATGAGTACTCACGGTTGCTTTTCTCACTCTTTTACCCCTTTCCCTTCTACCTCGTTGTCGCAACCAGATGTTGGAGCCCTGGAGCCAGACGCCACCGTCGATGACGACTCCTACTACACCAGAGATGCCAAATACTACATGCAGGCCGCTGATGACGACCAGGAGTAGTTTAGGAGGATCCCAGGCAGGAGGCCTGCGCCTCTTTCGATCTGTATCCCAGTTTGTGCTAGCCTTCTTAAGGCAAACTTGTTTAACTTATGTCTATACTCAGATATTTTTGCTTCCGCTGACTCGTCTATGATCAAGCACTTGTATTCGAGCCCTCGAGGCCCCTGGCTTGTATTATGATGCTTGTATGACTTATTTTATTTTAGAGTTGTGTTGTGATATCTTCCCGTGAGTCCCTGATCTTGATCGTACATGTTTGCGTGTATGATTAGTGTACGCTTGAATCAGGGGCGTCACAAGTTGGTATCAGAGTCGACTGCCTGTAGGAATCCCCCTTCCACACTCCTTGGCCGAAGTTGAGTTTAGCCATTACAAAACTTTTACTAACATGGTTGTGAGTCTTACGAGCCCACGTCGCCATTGGGTGGAATTAGGATCTTTTATTCCTCGACCTATACTCTGGGACTCTGTCATCTCTTCTATTGGGGTTAAATGATTTTTGCTAACTCTAACACTAGGTTCTCGTGACTACTTTCTCCCGGAGAGCCCCTCACTCTAGATAATTGCTTGGAGCACCGAAGGATTCCAAAGATACCCTCTGATGTTCTCTCGAGACTTTGTGCCTGTTGCTTTTGCAATTCTTTACCACCAAAAGATCCCTATGGATAAATACATACACGTGTCGTTCTAACTTTTATCCCCAGTTGATCTTGCTCTCTATTGATATAAGAATACCTTGTGTCTACTGCTTTGCAGTTCTTTACCACATGAATACCCCTGCAAATAATTACTCGCACTTATCGAGTATACATCCATCCCGAGTTGTTCATATGTTTCATATGATACTTTGAAATTCTATCCGATCATTCGAGAATCCTCTTTAAAATTATTGCTCTACATATACTTGTCTGCTTGCACTATGGTTGCTTCCCATAGGTCTAGCAACATTCATTAGTCTCCTTTGACACCGTCATTTTGATCCTATTGATTCAACATGAGTGCGAATGCACGCAATCATTGGTTGATTCTTTTAAAATTACCTTTCCGGATGATATGTCATTTTGAACATGATCTGTTTATCGACCAATCAAATTGTCGTCGATTGTACCCCTAAGTCTATTCAGCTTAACCATCCTTAATCAAAGCGTTTGCTTCTGATCCCTTGAATCATAAATCAAGATTCTTTACATTGAGCTTTGAATTAGTCAGTTGCTTCTATAATCCAATGCATTCACATTGTTTCTTCCTCTGCTTGTGTACCGATACTCACATCAGCTCCGCTATGGATCGTCGGATCCTCTGTTGTAATATCATCCGACAGTGTCCTTCGTATACAAAAACCTTGAGAAGATCTTTCCCTGATACATAATGCATTCGGTAAATTGTATCCTCTCCTTTTGTCACACATGCTCTACTATCGAGCTTGTGTTAATTACTATTGAAGTTTGTGGTATATGTTCCTAAGATGCCCTGATGGGTTGAACCTACGCATTCCCTAATCTGTGTGAACTCGAAAGATTTCACGGGTCATACTTATCTGGTATTGCACCATGTAAAACTTTCAAGAACTAATGTCATTTTTGAAATACGAGAGGTGAATGGAAGGTTATGCATTGATGAAGTGGGAGTCGACCTTGAACCTTTGTGTTCATGCCCATGGACACGATGTATATCCTATCATGGAAGCTTCTTGCAATAATAACTATTTCCTTGAAAATATCATCTGGATCTGTGAATTGATCCTTTGCAATCGTGGTTCCGACCATAATTTCTTCCTTTGATTCCATTTCTCAGACAAGTAAAAGCGCTTGTCTTCTATAGATCAATACACCTCATTTCAATCTTTAATTTGATATGCCTTGGAGTATTATCTCCCTGGTATCTCGAGGATATCATGCCATTGTAGTACATCTTATGAATTTGTGCCGGAGTAATACCTTTCCATATCATAGTCACTCCATGAGTTTTGGGTTGTAGTCAACCGAGAAAACCGAATAGTGAATCGAGTCCGCACTGCGATTCGACAACTCTTAGTAATATTCATTGCTTACGCGTTTAATACTCCATCACGTCATTCCTAGCCTTATCGGCTACATCATTATCGTGCTAAATTTAACTGTGCTATATGGTTCTTCCTGAAGCACAGATTTCGACGGTGAGCTAATCTTACGTCAATCTTCCTCGTCATATCATTTCTCCTTGAACAACAAAATTGATTTCGAGTTTGTGTCGTACCCATGGTTCCAATAACCTTTCACTTCATCATTCCTTCAACTTGATGTCATCGCCGATTGATTACATCTTGAAATCTCTCGACAAAATTTCTCGTGATCATTATCAACATCTTGACTCCTTCCTGGATATCAATTGAATTCATGATGAGAAATACCATCCTTGCCCTCGATGATTTGTGTTATCATCGACCACCTTATTGCCTTCTGTTCAACACAAACTTGTTCGCGTTGTGTGTATACCTTGAGATCCTTGCTATCCAGCATTCGTTCTCCTTTACCTTGGAGTATTACCATCTTTTATGCCAAGAATGTCGTGAGAATTTCACCACCTCTTAAGAATTCTTGGTATAGTGGTACTTCTCACCATCACCATTCTTTTTTGGTCCTCATATTGATTCTAACTAGGATACCAACAAGCGAACGGTGTTGTTTGGATTACGTACTTCTAGCGACCCGATTGCTTTGAAGTTAATGGTCGACATTTCATTCCTAGACCATTGGTTATCAAATCACCATCCAACATTGATCATTCTACATAAGCACATATCTCAGGTGCACCTTACAACCAATGTTTAATTGGGTATGTTTTCCTTGAGTGTACCTCATTATATCATTTGATCTGACAAATGATATCCCCTTGTTCACGTAATTGTGGAAATCCATCCTTTGGAAATTTCGATGGATTGTCGCTGAGTCCATCAGCCACCTCCTCATCCTCTCCTTGGTTTAATCATGAACTCTTGTTTCAGAAATCGCTTTCATAGTTCATTGCCTGAGAATCTTATAATGTCATCTCGTGAATTGTGTTGCACCTTTTCTTCTCAGGCATCATGAGTCTGAGGTATCCTGACACCAATCGGATCTGAACCTCGGTCAGATATGATGGTTGGAACATATTTTCAAGAGTTATAACATTCGTCCTCATATGACCCGGTAAGGTGATGTCATGCCTAGCACACCTGAACGGAGACCCATTATTATAATTTCCTTTTTAGCAAGGCTATCCATTCTTCCATGAGGAAATTGTAAAACTTATTCTACAAGTTGTTCCTGATGGATCCTATGTGTATCCGAAGTCTGACCTTTTCTTGAAGACCATGTCAATGCTATCTCAAAGCATGTCTGTGGTACTCCGATTTTCAATAAGAACATTTGAAGCACAAATGCTAAATTTTCTTTATCAATTACCCTAACACCGTTGTATGGGTAATGGCATGAAATTTCTCTCCCCTTTCCTAAAGGGTTTTCTACGTAATATCCCGTCATGTATATCATGCTCTGCTTGCCCTTGGGAAGGATATACCCTTGAAATAAGTGTTTAAACACATTTTCCTTTCCATTGTTCTATTTAATCTGATGATCACATTTTCTGTTCCATTATTTTGTTTAATCTTTCTTGTGATCTATATTATCTAAGCAGTAACAATTCACTGCTTATGTAAACACCTTGGTGTACCACTCAGTCAACAAGACCCTATTACTATTGTTGATGACATTCTGGTAACCACCGATGGACGAGAACTTTGCCTATTGGTCCACCTCGTTCAACGATCAGGAAGATGGTTCTCTTTGTCCCTCGCCCTTGGTACCAACGTTGTTGCCGACATAACTAACAGACTACCCTCTGACATGCCTTGCTATGGTGACCGTGCAAGATGTCGACCCCCTTTCTACTTTAAACCACATGGTGGGCCCATAACCCACAGTTCCACATGATCGAAACCTGACTCCCCTGTACACCCCATGTTTCCATAGTTATTCCTCGCGTGTGGCCTCGTATGTAATTCACGAGCCACCTTTCAAGAGATCATCAATATTGGTATCAGACACAATACTTATTTCCGTTGCTTTGAGCCCCTTTCATGCCCTGTTTTAGGCATTGAACGATTGGCTGCCCGCTCGAAACTTCCCATGATATATCCTTACTTTGCTCTCGATATATTTTAAGTTTCAATTCGAGAGTTACCTCCCACCACCTTCCTCGATGTTATGGACCAGATAGTCAACGTTGCCAAGGTTCGTTCTCCCGGAATACTCCCCCTTTATTCTTTTGTAAGTACGATGGAGTTCCCGAAGAAAAGATGCCGACTTCATCATGATGGTCTGAAGCAGAGAAATGAAGACATCAACGTAATGGATCGAACTCATCGAGAAGAGCAACCAAGACCGAGAAGACTCGTTAGAATTTTTTATCCAGAACTTTCCCCCATACACAACTTCTTAAATCTCGGGATGAGATTTCTTGTAGTGGAGGAGAATTGTGACGCCCGGGTAATTAAGCTACAGTAACCCTCTGCTAAGGATGCCACATCGCCTTAGTTATTGTTGATAATCTCACGGCGGTTCGAAAACCAGTTCAAATTTCAGATTCAAAATCAAGCAAACAATAAAAGTTTTCAAATATTAAAACTAAAATGTTCGGGGTGAGCCAAATAATGCATAGGTAAGTATGGTGGAGAAACCACATTTTAAGAAAAGGTTTAATACTCTAAAAATATTTTAAACAATAGCAAAAACAATTAGTTGAATGCCTTTTAGAATTTTTGTCACCAAACTCTTTTGTTGCATTGGGGTATGTTGAAACACTAAAGTAGATGCTAATTATATATTTTTAAAGATAATTAAAACAAATTGTAAATTAAAAGAAAATAAATTAAAAGAAAAGAAGAAACCCCCCTCCCCCCGGGCTTCGGCCCAGTAGGCCACCAGCCCAACTGGGCAAGAGCCCATCCGGCCCACCCCCACTCCCTTATACCCACTCCCCCCGTAACCTAATCCACTCACCGACACCCACTCCCCCACTCCCCCTCGTCAGCCCTCCCCACCTCCCGATCCGATCTGGATCGGGGAAGAGATCGACGCCGCCCCGGACCGCCATCATCCGCCGCCGCCTCGACCTTGTCCATCCTCGCCTGGAACGCCGCCTCGGCCACCTCATCGTCTACCCCACCGGCCTGCCTCCCCCTATGCACGTCGTCCCCAACCTCCCCCCCCCCGAGCACCATTGCCCCGTCAACCCAACGTGAGCCGCACCCCTCCTCTCCCCCCCTGTCTCCCACGCGCTCGCCGTGCCCCAGCCTCTTCTCCATCCCGCGACGTCGCCCTCCGATGGCCCCGCCCGCTGCCACTTCACTGCTGCCTGCCACTGTACCTGCTACCGTCGTCGCGCGTGCTCTTCGGTAGCCGCCGACTCCCGAGTGTTACCGCGCCTCGACTCTGCTTGCCCCGCTCGCCAGCGTAGCCCCCTGCGCTCCCCTGCTTCACCGCTCCGATGCCGCCCTGCTCCCTCTATGCCCCGGGCGGCCACTAACGCAGTGCCCCCCTTGCGGCCACTGCACCTCCCGCTCGCCGGTCCGGTCGGCGCCTCCGGCCGGGCACTTGGCTGCCGGCGCCCCACCGGCGCCGTGCCCGCACAGGCAAAGCCCGTAACCTAAACGGGCTAGCGCCCCAGCGCCCGCTAGCAACCGCCCCGCGGTGGCCCTCTAGGCCACTGACTAGGGGGCCCCACCCCTAAGAACGAAAATTAAAAAAAGGAATTTATATAAAAATAATAATAATAAATTAACTTAATTAACACTGTTTAAATTCACTAATTAAGGTCAACTAACCTAATCACTTAATTAAATTAACTAATCATGTTTAGTTAACCTAAGTCATTGACAACCGGGACCCACTGGTCAATTTGACCAGTCAACGGTCAATGCTGATTGTGCCGTTGACTTTGACCGACCCCATTAGTCAGCCTCTACTGACTGGGCAGTTAACCAAGTCAACTGGGCCTACTGGTCAGCCACACAAGCCCATCTGTGGGTACACTTCTGTGTACCGATAGCAATTTAACATTTAATTTTGGAACTAAAAATAATTTAAAATGATTAAATCCTTTTTAAATTAATATAAAATAAACGTAGCTCGGATGAATAAACTTTGTACATGAAAGTTGCTCAGAGCGACAAGACGAATCCGGATACGCAACCTGTTCATCCGCCACACATCCCTAGCATAGCAAACATGCAACTTTCCCCCTCCTGTTCACCTGTCCGAAAACTCGAAACACCGGGGATACTTTCCCGGATGTTTCCCCCTTTCGCCGGTATCACCTACTATCGCGTTAGGACACACCTAACACCGCTCATTGTCATGTCATGCATCATCATGCCTATGTTTGCATTGTATTTACTGTTTCTTCCCCCCTCTTCTCTCCGATAGACTACGAGACCGACGCTGCTGCTGCCCAGTTCGACTACGGAGTTAACGACCCCTCCTTCTTACCAGAGCAACCAGGCAAGCCCCCCCTTGATCACCAAATATCACCTATTCTTTTCTATACTACTTGCATTAGAGTAGTGTAGCATGTTACTGTTCGGTTAATCCTATTCTGTTGCATAGCGTGTCATTGTTGCTACAGTCGTTGATACCTTACCCACAATCCTAAATGCTTAGTATAGGATGCCAGTTTATCATCATTGGCCCTACATTCTTGTCAGTCTGCCTTGCTATACTATCGGGTCGTGATCACTTGGGAGGTGATCACGGGTATATACTATACATACATATACTATACAGATGGTTACTAAAGTCGGGTCAGCTCGTTGAGTACCCGCAAGTGATTCCGATGTGGGTGCTGGAAAGACAGGAGGCTCCATCCCGGTAGAGGTGGGCCTGGGTTCCCGACGGCCCCCGACTGTTACTTTGAGGCGGAGCGACAGGGCAGGTTGAGACCACCTAGGAGAGAGGTGGGCCTGGCCCTGGTCGGTGTTCGTAGATACTTTAATTAACACGCTTAATGAGATCTTGGTATTTGATCTAAGTCTGGCCACTGGCCTATATGCACTAACCAACTAAGCGAGAAAGATATGGGCACTCGACGTCGTGGTATCAGCCGAAGCCTTCTTGACGTCAGCGACGGAGCGGCACGCGCTGGATTGGACTGGAACGCCTGCTCTTGTATTAGGGAGGCTAGGTCTGCTTCCGGCTGCCCTCGCAACATGCAGGTGTGCAATGGGCAATGGGCCCAGACCCCTGCGCGCATAGGATTTAGACCGGCCTGCTGACCTCTCTGTTGTGCCTAGGTGGGGCTGCGACGTGTTGATCTTCTGAGGCCGGGCATGACCCAGGAAAGTGTGTCCGGCCAAATGGGATCGAGCGTGTTGGGTTATGTGGTGCACCCCTGTAGGGAAGTTTATCTATTTGAATAGCCATGACCCTCGGTAAAAGGACGACCCGGAGTTGTACCTTGACCTTATGACAACTAGAACCGGATACTTAATAAAACACACCCAGACAAGTTCCACAGACAACCCGGTGATTGCTTTTCCACAGGGCGACGAGGGGAGGATCGCCGGGTAGGATTATTCTATGCGATGCTACTTGGAGGACTTCAATCTACTCTCTTCTACATACTGCAAGACGGAGGCTGCTAGAAGCATAGTCTTCGACAGGATTAGCTATCCCCCTCTTATTCTGGCATTCTGCAGTTCAGTCCACCGATATGGCCCTTTACACATATACCCATGCATATGTAGTGTAGCTCCTTGCTTGCGAGTACTTTGGATGAGTACTCACGGTCGCTTTTCTCCCTCTTTTCCCCCTTTCCCTTCTACTTGGTTGTCACAACCAGATGCTGGAGCCCTGGAGCCAGACGGCATCGTCAACGATGACTCCTACTACACCGGAGGTCCCTACTACTACGTGCAGGCCGCTGATGACGACCAGGAGTAGTTTAGGAGGATCCCAGGCAGGAGGCCTGTGCCTCTTTCGATATGTATCCCAGTTTGTGCTAGCCTTCTTAAGGCAAACTTGTTTAACTTATGTCTGTACTCAGATATTGTTGCTTCTGCTGACTCGTCTATGATCGAGCACTTGTATTCGAGCCCTCGAGGCCCCTGGCTTGTATTATGATGCTTGTATGACTTATTTTATTTTAGAGTTGTGTTGTGATATCTTCCTGCGAGTCCCTGATCTTGATCGTACATGTTTGCGTGTATGATTAGTGTACGATTGAATCGGGGGTGTCACAGCGGAATCAATCTAGGGCTCTGGCGGAGCTGTTCTGCCGGGGACACTTCCCTCCGGGAGGGGGAAATCATCAGCAACGTCATCACCAACGATCCTATCATCGGGAGGGGGTCAATCTCCATCAACATCTTCACCAGCACCATCTCCTCTCAAAACCCTAGTTCATCTCTTGTATCCAATCTTGTATCAAAACCACAAATTGGTACCTGTGGGTTGCTAGTAGTGTTGATTACTACTTGTAGTTGATGCTAATTGGTTTACTTGGTGGAAGATCATACGTTCAGATCCTTGATGCATATTATTACTCCTCTGATTATGAACATGAATATGCTTTGTCAGTAGTTACGTTTGTTCCTGAGGACATGGGTGAAGTCTTGCTATTAGTAGTCATGTGAATTTGGTATTCGTTCGATATTTTGATGAGATGTATGTTGTCTTTCCTCTAGTGGTGTTATGTGAACGTCGACTACATGACACTTCACCATTATTTGGGCCTAGAGGAAGGCATAGGGAAGTAATAAGTAGATGATGGGTTGCTAGAGTGACAGAAGCTTAAACCCTAGTTTATGCGTTGCTTCGGTAGGGGTTCATATGGGCACATATGTTTAAGGCTGTGGTTAGGTTTACCTTAATACTCCTTTTTGTTGTTGCGGATGCTTGCAATAGGGGTTAATCATAAGTGGGATGCTTGTCCAAGTTAGGGCAGTACCCAAGTGTCAGTCCACTCACATATCAAATTATCAAAGTACCGAACGCTGAATCATATGAACGTGATGAAAACTAGCTTGACGATAATTCCCAATGTGTCCTCAGGAGCTCTTTCCTCATTATTAGAATTTGTCAAGGCTTATCCTTTGCTACATAAAGGATTGGGCCACCTTGCTGCACCTTATTTACTTTATTTACTTTTTGCTCGTTACTATTTGTCTTATCATAAAACTATCTATCACCTACTATTTCAGTGCTTTCAGAGAAAACCTTACTGAAAACTGCTTATCATTTCCTTCTGCTCCTCATTGGGTTCGACACTCTTACTTATCAAAAGGACTATGATAGATCCCCTATACTTGTGGGTCATCAGAGGCCAAGCCCATATTGTTGTTTTCTTGCCTATTTCAGTGTTTCGAAGAAAAGGAATATCAAACGGAGTCCAAACAGAATGAAACCTTTGGGAGCGTGATTTTTGGAACAAACGTGATCCAGAGGACTTGGAGTGCAAGTCAAGAAGAAATCGAGGAAGCCACGAGGGTGGGGGCGCACCCCTACTGGACGTGCCCCCTATCTCGTGGGCCCCTCGGGCGTCCACCGACATACTTCTTCCTCCTATATATACCCATGTACCCCAAAACCATCAGGGGATCCACCGAAAACCTATTTCCACCACCGTAACATTCTGTATCCGCGAGATCCCATCTTGGAGCCGTCGTCGGCACTCTGCCGGAGGGGGAATCCACCACAGAGGGCCTCTATATCAACTCCAAGGCCTCTCCGATGAGTTGTGAGTAGTTTACCATAGACCTTCGGGTCCATAGTTATTAGCTAGATGGCTTCTTCTCTCTCTTTGAATCTCAATACCATGTTCTCCTTCCTCTTCTTGGAGATCTATGTAACTCTTTTTGCGGTGTGTTTGTCGAGATCCGATGAATTGTGGGTTTATGATCAAGTTTATCTATGAGAAATATTTGAATCTCCTCTGAATTCTTTTATGTATGATTGAGTTATCTTTGCAAGTCTCTTCCAATTATCGGTTTGGTTTGGCCTACTAGATTGATCTTTCTTGCCATGGGAGAAGTGCTTAGCTTTCGGTTCAATCTTGCGGTGTCCTTACCCAGTGACAGAAAGGGTTGCAAGGCACGTATTGTATTGTTGCCGTCGAGGGTAAAAAGGTGGGGTTTATATCATATTGCATGAGTTTATCCCTCTACATCATGTCATCTTTCTTAAAGAGTTACTCTGTTCTTATGAACTTAATACTCTAGATGCATGCTGGATAGCGGTCGATGTGTGGAGTAATAGTAGTAGATGCAGGCAAGATTTGGTCTACTTGTCACGGACGTGATTCCTATATACATGATCATGCCTAGATAATCTCATAATTATTCGCTTTTCTATCAATTGCTCGACAGTAATTTGTTCACCCACCGTAATACTTATGCTATCTCGAGAGAAGCCTCTAGTGAAACCTATGGCCCCTTGTCTATCTTTTATCATTTAAGCTTTCAATATACTTTTATTTGCATCTTTACTTTTCCAATATATATCATAAAATACCAAAAATATATTTATCTTATCATATTATCTCTATCAGATCTCACTTTCGCAAGTGGCTGTGAAGGGATTGACAACCCCTTTATCGCGTTGGTTGCAGGTTCTTTGTTTGTTTGTGTAGGTTCGTGGGACTTGTGAGGAGCCTCCTACTGGATTGATACCTTGGTTCTCAAAAACTGAGGGAAATACTTACACTACTGTGCTGCATCACCATTTCTATTCAAGGAAAACCAACGCAAGCTCAAGATGTAGCAAGAAGGATTTCTGGCGCCGTTGCTGGGGAGGCTTCCACCAAGTCAAGTCAAGATTCGACCTCCTGCCAACGTGCGATTTCTGCCAACGTGCGATTCCTGCCAAGCCGGGGAGGTCTTCGCTCAAGTCAAGACATACCAAGTACCCATCACAAACTCATCTCCCTCGCATTTACATTATTTGCCATTTGCCTCTCGCTTTCCTCTCCCCCACGTCACCCTTGCCGTTTTATTCGCCCTCTCTTTCCCAATCTCCTCTCTTTTTGGCTTTCCTTCTTCTTCCTCTCTCTTTCGCTTGCCTTTTTCTGTTTGCTTGTGTGTTGGATTACTTGTCGCCATGGCACAAGATAATACCTAACTGTGTGATTTCTCCAATACCAATAATAATGATTTCCTCAGTACTCCGATTGCTCCTCTTAATGATGTTGAGTCTTGTGAGATCAATGCTACTTTGCTGAATCTTGTTATGAAAGATCAATTCTCTGGCCTTCCTAGTGAAGATGCCACTACCCATCTAAACAACTTTGTTGATTTGTGTGAGATGCAGAAGAAAAAAGATACGGATAATGATATTGTTAAATTGAAGTTATTTCCGTTTTCACTTAGAGATCGTGCTAAAGTTTGGTTTTCGTATTTGCCTAAAAATAGTATTGATTCTTGGAACAAGTGCAAAGATGCTTTTATCTCTAAGTATGTTCCTCCCGCTAAGATCATCTCCCTTAGAAACGATATTATGAATTTTAAACAACTTGATCATGAGCATGTTGCCCAATCTTGGGAAAGAATGAAATTGATGATTCACAATTACCCTACTCAAGGTTTGAATTTATGGATGATCATACAAATTTTTTATGCCGGTTTGAATTTTGCTTCTAGAAATATTTTAGATTCGGCCGCCGGAGGCACGTTTATGGAAATTACCTTAGGAGAAGCTACAAAACTCCTTGATAATATCATGGCTAATTATTCTCAATGGCACACCGAACGATCTACTAGTAAAAAAGTGCATGCTATAGAAGAAATTAATGTTTTGAGCGGAAAGATGGATGAACTTATGAGATTGTTTGCCACTAAGATTGCTTCTATTGATCCCAATGATATGCCTTTGTCTACTTTGATTGAGAATAATAATGAATCTATGGATGTAAATTTTGTTGGTAGGAATAATTTTGGCAACAATGCTTATAGAGGAAACTTTAATCCTAGACCGTTCCCTAGTAATTCCTCTAATAATTATGGAAATTCCTACAATAATTCTTATGGTAATTTTAATAAGATGCCCTCTGATTTTGAAAATAGTGTGAAAGAATTTATGATCTCTCAAAAGAATTTTAATGCCTTGCTTGAAGAAAAATTGCTTAAGGTTGATGATTTGGCTAGGAACGTTGATAGACTTTCGCTTGATGTTGATTCTTTGAAACTTAGATCTACTCCTCCTAAGCATTATATCAATGAGTCTCTCAAAGCTATGAGAAGTTCCATTGACGAGTGCAAAGAAAGAACCGCTAGATTGCGTGCTAAGAAAGATTGCTTTGTTAAAGCGTGTTCTTCTAGTTTCCATGAAAATAATGATGAAGATCTTAAAGTTATTGATGTGTCCCCTATTAGATCTTTGTTTTGCAATATGAATCTTGATAATAATGGGACTGGAGATGAGTCAACTTAAGTTAAAAGGCGTCCCAATAATTCGGAGTTTTTAGATCTTGATGCTAAATTTGGTAAAAGTGGGATTGGAGAGGTCAAGACTTTAAATAGCATTGAACCCACTATCTTGGATTTCAAGGAATTTAATTATGACAATTTCTCTTTAGTTGATTGTATTTCCTTGTTGCAATCCGTATTGAATTCTCCTCATGCTTATAGTGAAAATAAAGCCTTTACCAAACATATTATTGATGCCTTGATGCAATCTTTTGATGAAAAACTTAATTTGGAAGTTTCTATACCTAGATAACTTAATGATGAGTGGGAACCTACTATAAAGATTAAAATTAACGATTATGAGTGTTTTGCCTTATGTGATTTGGGTGCTAGTGTTTCCACAATTCCGAAAACTTTATGTGATATTCTAGGTTTCCATGATCTTGATGATTGCTCTTTAAATTTGCACCTTGCGGATTCCACCATTAAAAAGCCAATGGGAAGAATCAGTGATGTCCTCATTGTTGCAAATACAAATTTGGTTCCCGTGGATTTTATCGTTCTTGATATAGATTGCAATCTTTCCTGTCCTATTATTCTTGGTAGACCTTTCCTTAGAAGGATTGGTGCGACTATTGATATGAAGGAAGGGAATATTAGATTACAATTTCCATTAAAGAAAGGCATGGATCACTTTCCAATAAATAAAATTAAATTACCTTATGAATCTATCATGTGAGCTACTTATGAATCAAGTGTCAAAGATGACACTACTTAGATCTATCTTCGCTTTTATGCCTAGCTAAGGGCGTTAAACGATAGCGCTAGTTGGGAGGCAACCCAATTTTCTTTGTGTTTTTTGTTTTTGTTCCTGTTTAGTAATAAATTTTGCATCTACTTTCTGTTTAGATGTGTTTTCATGTTTTATTTAGTGTTTGTGCCAAGTAGAACCTATAGGATAACCTATGGTATGAGTTAATTTTATTCTTCTGAAAAACACAAACTTTGCGCTCACGAGAAAAAAATCAATAAATCACAGAAACGTTCTTTTGCGTTGATTCTTTTTTCTGTAGATCAACAGGCAAATTGCCTAGGACTTCCTATTTTGGTAGGAGTTTTGGAGTTCCAGAAGTAACCTAAAGTTCCAGATTGCTACAGACTGTTCTGTTTTTGACAGATTCTGCCTTTCGTGTGTTGTTTGCTTATTTTGATGCATCTATGGCTAGTATGTAAGGGTATGAACCATAGAGAACTTGGAATACAGTAGGTTTAACACGAATATAAATAAAGAATGAGTTCATTACAGTACCTTATGTGGTGATTTTTCTTTCTTGCACTAACGGAGCTTATGAGATTTCCTGTTGAGTTTTGTGTTGTGAAGTTTTCATGTTTTGGGTAAAGATTTGATGGACTATGGAATAAGGAGTGGCAAGATCCTAAGCTTGGGGATGCCCATGGCACCCCAAGATATTCAAGAATAGCCAAAAGCCTAAGCTTGTTGATGCCCCCTGAAGGGATCCCCTCTTTCGTCTTCGTTCATTGGTAACTTTACTTGGAGCTATATTTTTATTCGCCACATGATATGTGTTTTTCTTGGAGCGTCGTGTATGATTATAGTCTTTGCTTTTTAATTTACCACAATAATCCTTGCTGTACACACCTTTTGGGATAAGCCCACTTGATTGGAATTTATTAGAATACTCTATGTGCTTCACTTATATCTTTTGAGCTAGATAGTTCTTGCTCTAGTGCTTCACTTATATCTTTTAGAGCACGGCGGTGGTTTAATTTTGAAGAAATTGTTAATCTCTCATGATTCACTTATATTATTTTTAGAGTCTCTTATAACAGCATGGTATTTGCTATGGTTATAAAAGTGGTCCTAGAATGGTAGGCATCCAAGTTGGGTATAATAAAAACTATCATAGAAGTGAATTGGATGCTATGATAAATTTGATACTTGATAATTGTTTTGAGATATGGAGGTAGTGATATTAGAGTCATGCTAGTTGGGTGATTATGAATTAAAAGAATGCTTGTGTTGAAGTTAGCAAGTCCCGTAGCATGCACGTATGGTAAAAGTTGTGTAACAAATTTATTGCATGAGGTGCACTTTTGATTGCTTTCCCTTGTGTGGAGGTCGGGGGCGCGCGATGGTTAACTCCTACCAACCTCCCCCCTAGGAGCATGCGCGTAATGCTTGGTTTTTGATGACCTGTTGATTTTTGCAATAAGTATGTGAGTTGTTATGACTAATGTTGAGTCCATGGATTATACGCACTCTCACCTTCCATCATTGCTAGCCTCTTCGGTACCGTGCATTGCCCTTTCTCACCTTTAGAGTTGGTGCAAACTTCGCCAGTGCATCAAAACCCCGTGATACGATACGCTCTATCACACATAAACCTCCTTATATCTTCCTCAAAACAGCCACCATACCTACCTATTTATGGCATTTCCATAGCCATTCCGAGATATATTGCCATGCAACTTTCCACCGTTCCGTTCATCATCATGACATGCATTACTATTGTCATATTGCCTCGCATGATCATGTAGTTGACATCGTATTTGTGGCAAATCCACCTTGCATAAATTTTCATACATGTCACTCTTGATTCATTGCCCATCCCGGTAAACAGCCGGAGGCATTCATATAGAGTCATATCTTGTTCTAGTTTCAAGTTGTAATTCTTGAATTGTAAATATATAGAAGTGTGATGATCATCATTATTAGAGCATTGTCCCTAAAAAAGAAAGGCAAAAAAGAAAAAAAAGAAATGCCGAAGAAAAAAAGAAAAAGAAAAAAAGAAAGGCCAAAAAGAAAAAAAAGGCCCAAAAAAAGAAATAAAAAGGGGGCAATGTTACTATCTCTTTTTCCACACTTGTGCTTCAAAGTAGCACCATGTTCTTCATATAGCGAGTCTCATATGTTGTCACTTTCATATACTAATGAGAATTTTTCATTATAGAACTTGGCTTGTATATTCCTACGATGGACTTCCTCAAATGCCCTAGGTCTTGGTGAGCAAGCAAGTTGGATGCACACCCACTAGTTTCTTTTGTTGAGCTTTCATACATTTATAGCTCTAGTGCATCCGTTGCATTGCAATCCCTACTCCTCATGTTGACATCAATTGATGGGCATCTCCATAGCCCGTTGATTATACTCGTCAATGTGAGATTTTTTTTTGTCTTCTCCACACAATCTCCATCATTATATTCTATTCCACCCATAGTACTATGTCCACGGCTCACGCTCATGTATTGCGTGAAAGTTGAAAAAAGTTTGAGATTGCTAATGTATGAAACAATTGCTTGGCTGAAACCGGGGTTGTGCTTGATGGGAGTATTTTGTGTGATGAAAATGAAGCATGGCCTAACTATATGATTTTGTAGGGATGAAATTTCTTTAGCCATGTTATTTGGAGAAGACATGATTGCTTTGATTAGTATGCTTGAAGTATTATTGTTTCTGATGTCAATATGAACTTTTATTTTGAATCATTTGGATCTTAATATTCATGCCACAATAAAGGGAAATGCATTGAGAATTATGCTATGTAGCATTCCACATCAAAAATTCTGTTTTTATCATTTACCTACTTGAGGACGAGCAGGAATTAAGCTTGGGGATGCTTGATACGTCTCCAACGTATCTATAATTTTTTATTGTTCCATGCTATTATATTACCTGTTTTGGATGTTTATGGGCTTTATTTTCAACTTTTATATCATTTTTTGGACTAACCAACTAACCGGAGGCCCAGCCCGTATTGTTTTTTTATTTGCCTATTTCATTGTTTTGAAGAAAAGGAATATCAAACGGAGTCCAAACGGAATGAAACCTTCGGGAGCGTGATTTTTGGAACAAACGTGATCCAGAGGACTTAGAGTCACTACAAAAAAAATACACTTCCGTGATGATACATGTTTGTCACAGTAGGCCGTGTTTTTTGTCATGCATGTACATCCAGGATGATTTTATGACAGAATCAAGATAGTCATACCTGTGCTGTCGTAGAAGTGTTCCATGACATTACCAAAATTATCATCACGGAAGTGTCCACTTCCATGACAATAAATCATGCGTCACAGAAGTGCTTTCGTCAAGGGTGACTGACACGTGGCATCCACCATAACGGTACGCGTTAAGCTATCGGGTCGGGTTTTGGATCCGATAACCCGTTAACAGCCCCGACCAATGGGGATTTTCCACGTGTAAAATCATCATTGGCTGGAGGAAACACGTGTCGGCTCATCGTTGGGACAGATGTCATCCACTCATTGGACAGAAGACGCCTATGATACGTCGACACGCGGCACGGCCCATCAAGTTTAAATGGGCCGGCCCAACTAAAGGCCCACAAGATTTTGCGGACCATAATGGGTCGGCCCAGCTAAAGGCGCATGAGATTTTGCGGACCATAATGGGCTGGCCCAACTAAAGGCCCAAAAGATTTCACGGGCCATAATGGGCCGGCCCAGGTAAAGGCCCATAAGTTTTTTGTGGGCCATAATGGGCCGGCCCAGGTAAAGGCCCACAAATTTTTTGCGGATCATAATGGGCCGGCCCAGCTAAAGACCCACGAGATTTTGCCGACACTAATGGGACGACCCAGCTGTAGGCCCACAAGATTTTGAGGACCCTAGTAGGCCGGCCCATTAACTGGCTGCCATGTTTTGGGCCAAATGCCGGCCCGTATTTGATCCGGTCCATTAATGGCCTGCCACGTTCCGGGCCTAATAATGGCCCATATGAGATCCAGCCCGTTAAAAGCCTCCCACGTTCTGGGCCAAATCACGGCCCAGATCAGGTCCGGCCCTTTAAGAGGCTTCGGCCTCAATTATGGCCCATATCAGATTCGGCCCGTTAACTGGACGCTATGCTTTTGGGCCCACTTGCTAAAGGCCCATTTAGTAATTCGGCCTGTTATTAGTTTTGGCCTGTTAAGGGCCCGTTTAACATTTCGGCCCTATATTAATTTCGACCTGTTAAAAGCCCGTCATATAGTTGGGCCTAACTATGGCCCGGTTTGCATCCGGCCTGCTCGCAGCCGATATTTGATTGGGCCAAACAAGGACCGAGACAATTTTGTCCTGTTAAATGCCTGTGATTTGATTCGCACAATCATGGCCCGGGGTCCATTTCGGGCTGCTGCCGGGCCGTGAGCTGTTCGGCACATTTCAGGCCCAACCTACTTCTCAGCCTCCTAAAAGCCCATTGAGTTTTCTTGCGAAAAGAGGGACGGGGGTTGCTCGGCCTATTAAAGGCCTGAATCTACTAGTAGGCTAGTTTGACGGGGCCCATGATGCGGATCATACATCATGATTGCATGACGGCCCGATTATGTACCATAATTTATGGTTTGGTCGGTTTACTGCGAAGACAGGATATATATAGAGTGAAATAACTGCAGCATCGTGAATAAGAAAAAACTTAGACTATAGAATAAAGAAATTACGGCATATTACATCCACTGGGCATCAAAGTTCGCCACTATGATAATAAAGCACAAGCAGACAATAGATTACATACACTGGGCATCAAAGATCGCCGCTAGTGCAAATAAACACGCCGACAAAATAATATACAAAACCGACAGCACTTCAATAGAGTTCAAGAAAGGTTAGCCCTGCTGGCGAGCTGCAGCGCAAGCACCTGAGCAAGATGATGAGACTACGCTTGTTCAACACTTATATCTTCCTCACTCTGAAAGATAAACAAGCAGACAGATGACAGGTTTTGCACATAAAAGTATCAGTGCTGACAATTCATCACATTTCTTACTGATGAATAAAGTGACACAGTTTAAAAATGCATTAACACAATATGGTATTGTTCAGGTCAAGACATTGTAGGAAATGACATTATGAAGGAGTTGGCAGCTTTACGACACCACTAGATTACAGATCAAGAACTCATAAGTATCAATGGTTAGTGTGCTGTCAATTTATCCCATTTCAGATTGGCAAATAAAGAGATGGTTTAAATAATAGTAGAATGATATGACATTGTTCATAGTTAAGACATTGCAGAATATGACATTGTGCTGTAGTGGGTAGGTTCACCACAGCACTGGATTACGGATGAAGAACAGAAGCATACATGCAGTGCAAAAGAAGATCACTTGCTCTGTATAGTTTAATTTACATGGTATGAAGAAGGAACTTGGTTGTACAACTGAAAACTTAAATTGAGAAGGACAAACTTTTGTTTATGACCTACATAATAAACTTTAAACATGCAATTTGATGCAAACACCAAAAATAAACAGCTGTTGTAGTCATGCCTAACCAAATATACACAACAAAGTTTGAAGGCTTTAGAAGGACAAACTTACATTACTGGTGAAGACAGGCTCTATAAAGCCCTTGTCCATGCTGATTGGGGGGGGGGGGCATTCAAGAAGTTTACCACAGAATCTTCTTCATAAGCATTGCCTTTATTCTACATTTTGTTAAGAGTATATATAGATGTGATAATATACGAAAAATGGAGAATATTTAAGATAAGATGAAGAGTGATGCTATATAACAAAGTAGCTATAAATGTATGTGCAGTGATATAGGCAAAAGGCAGAGCCAAGAGCAATGCACAACTAAAATTCTTCAGTACCAACCTTATGGTAAGAGTAAATATAGATCTGATGTGTAGAGAATGGAGGGCAAAGGAAAGTAAGCTGCAGAATGATGGTACATGAACAACTACCTGTACATACAAGAACAATGCAGAGCTAAAAAAATTCATTGGCATTGGATATATTCTACACTAACGTAACCATTCATACAGATCAGATAATTTGGAACGAACAATTTATAAGCAAGCTATCATGGATACTGCTGTCACATAATGAACCGGGTATGTACGCAAGTACAGTGATACAGGACAACAGGTACTAACAAGAGCAAAGCAGCGGGCAACATATTTGCGATATCCTGTCGTTCTTTTCAAATCAGAATTCTTCTTCGACCAGATTTCCTGCAAAAAAGATCCTTAAGGCACATGCGGAAAAGTAGAAGTTCAGATTGTCATGTGATTTCATAGGCAGTACCTCATCCTGGGAACGAGACCAGTGCATAACAAGGTTTTCCCATTCAATGTCTTCGAAATTTAGCACAGGAGACTTCATCGGAAATTCGTTTATAGACTTGCCATCAAAGCGTGATTTCCTCAGGTAACACCGATACTGCTGCAATGCTTCCTTGAAAAGCACAAGCAAGCTTTGCTCATCATGACTATCCAGATTGACCATCGCCTAGTTACACCAATATAATGTAAATCATTGATGTGTTCGATCAGCAGAAAACAGGAAAGTAATAACCATGAATAATAGCACTTACACGTAAGTTGGACAGGAAGCTGTGAAAATGGTGTTTGTCTTCACTATAATCTTCCCATGATGGGAATATATGCACGTAGTCCCTAACAACATTGAAAGCATTGTCTTTTAAACTAGGAATAAATGGAATGGGGTTCCAATCTGCAGGAATTGGCCGTCTCTGCAATTGGGATAGGTCTTCGGCCGGTGGACTTGCTGTACCTTTTGCTGGAGTGGGATTTTTCTGTGTTACAGCTGGTGCTATGGCAAATGAAATCGGTATACCTTTTGCTGGAGTGCACGTCCTGTGTGGTGGAACTAGTGGTGTGGACAGTGAAGTATGGGTACAGTCTGCTGGAGTCGGTCGTACGTTTTGTGTCACTGGTTGTCCAGCCAATATAAGCGGGGCACTGTCTAATTTCTCCGGCACCACCACGTTTTCAAGGACTTTGTCGATGCTCCTTTGGATTCGGCAATCACCCTCTTCCTTTTTGATGTCTGATGCATAAGAAAACCATTTGAGTGGAAAAAAATGGTATGATGACAGATGGAATATGTATTAACAATGGATGGGCATGGCATCTCGAGTTATATGATGAGTAAACTAAGCAGATGGTGGTGCAACAAAGTAGAAGAAATGCAAGACAACATTAGAACAGCCAGCTTGATGGGTGAACAGGACAGGCCATCTGCCTTTGACTCCTTGAGGTTAGAATAGTCATTAGGATGATATTCTGACCAAGAATCAATAGGTGGGGAGCGTATGAGTTTCATTGCTTCCAGAATGGCACTCAATGCCATGGTGCTAATTTTGTAAGTCATTGGAGTGTTCCACAATATTCTTCTGACGCGCGGATTCTGATATTCACTGTAATTACATATAATATCTGAGAACCATGAAAACATAATAGTTGTGAGATTATCTTTGTAATGCTGATGATATTCTAATATAGGGGTGCCCCTATAAACACTTGTTTGTATCATTGGATTCTGATGAGAGAGCTCATGTGTGCTGTAATATGGTGCATGCATTTATATAATCTAGAACAAGTACACAAAAAATAGGCTCCAGAAGTAAGGATAGGTGGCAGATGACAGGTTCATAATAAGAGAGTTTACTGCCAAACCATGATAACAAGAGCACACAGCAACTAGGCAGATCATAGTGTACATAACAGGGGTACACCATAACCATGATATATAAATCGGGAAAGTGGAACTGGCTTGAAAATACGGTGTTGTATTGCCGCTAGTAATTGAAAGCCTATTGATCATGTACAGGCCAGCTCTATCAGCTGTTGACTGCAGATGTCCCTGCGCCCCTTCCTGACAAGGAACATACTGTACGTACTAAATACAAAATAAACAAAGAGGAACATGTGAAAGAACAGAAGAGGAAGCATATTCTTGAGGTTCCGCTTCATTGAATACAATGTTGGTTGCCCACTTATGATGAATCACAGCGCCCAAAGAAATGCAATTCCATGCTGTCTCTCTATATGTGGCAATTTTGAACAAGAGTCATTAGGATCATATTCTGAACAAGAGTCAATAGGTGGGGAGCGTATGAGTTTCATTGCATCCAGAATGGCACTCAATGCCTTGGTGCCAATTTGGTAAGTCATTGCAGTGTTTAGCTTCAAGAGTGGACTGCTGCTAGTGCGACACAAAGCAGCTACACAGATCATAGTGTAGATATAACGGGAAAACCTTAAGCATCAGAGTAAAATCAGCAAAGTGGAACTTGCTGGAATATATCTGCTAGTTTGCCAGTATGGCTAGAAAGGCTTTGGATACCAGCTCTCTTCAAGTGAAGGTGCGGTACTGTTAACACTAGTAGAAAACGGAGCATTAAAACCGGTTTGTAAGGGCCTTTAGTGCCGGTTATGGAACCGGCACTAAAGTGTGGGCACTAAAGGCCCCCCCCCTTTAGTACCGGTTCGGCACGAACCGGTGCTAAAGTGCCACCACGTGGCGTGAGCTCGCGCCCTAGTATGGGGGACCTAAAGGCCCACGTGGTGTTACCAACCGGTACTAAAGGTTTTTTTTTGAATTTTTTTTTGAAAATTTTGGAAAAAAAGTTGATTTTTTTTCGATTTTTGATTTTTGTAAATTATTTGATGATTTAGTCTCTAATCACCTCTCTTAACTGCTCAAGTGTGGATCACTCATTCCAAATCATCTAACTTCCCGACCGGTCACCCATCCCTCTCACTACTCCTGCCCGAGCACGCTTAACTTTCGGGTTCTATTCTCCTTCGTTTCCGAGTGTGCACTTGTTGTTTTCCTGACAATAGTAAGATGTCAATCCTATTAACCCTCAGGAGTTTAGCTTGAGCATCAAGTCACACATTTCACCGTTTGAGTTTGAAACTATTATTCTAAAAAAACAGTAATTATTTAGTAACGCTAATATTTCTTGAATAAGTTTGCCCATAGTTTGACCATAGTTTGACCATAGTTTGACCAAAATTCAAAAAATTGAAATAATTATTTAGTAACACTAATATTCTTGAATAATTATGTAGTAACATTAATACTTCTTGAATAAGTAGTTTGACCAAATTTAACCAAATTTTTTTAAAAAAACTGAAATTTGACCATATCTTTTTTTCCTTTTCGAATTTGAGGATTCTAACAAATTCCAAACAAGCCATAGGCAGTCTCCATCGGATGCGGATTTTCGTGCTGAATTTTTTGATATATTATACGTTTTTTTCCGACATCGTATGCAAAAGTTATAGCCGTTTTATATTTTCCCTACACTTTTTTGCAAAACATGTCCAAATTTAAGTTTTCAAATTTTCCTAACTAGTAGATATAGTAATATAACTACCTCTCGAAGGATTTTATTTTTTGAAGTTTTTATCATTTTCTTTTGATTTTTTCAAAACTGAAATGGCGATACACGGGGGGGGGGGGGGTAGATTTTGAAAATTGGCCCCTTTAGTACCGGTTCGTGGCACGAACCAGTACTAAAGGCTTGTCCCCTTTAGTACCGGTTCATGGCACGAACCGGTACTATAGGTTAGATCTTTAGTACCGGTTGGTAACACAAACCGGTACTAAAGGGGCTCGTGGGGACCCGGCCTGACGCCAGCCTGCCACTACCCCTTTAGTACCGGTTCGTGGCACGAACCGGTACTATTGATCCCAACCACGAACCGACACTATTGATCACATTAGTGCCGGTTTTTTTACAAACCGTCACTAATGTGCTTCACATTTGACCCTTTTTCTACTAGTGTAATATCAGTGTAAACTCTTAAAGGCGACACAGATCCCCGCATTTCCTTGCTATTCTTATAGGATTCAGGTGGGCAGGCCACTACAAATCCTATTCCTATGTTTACAAGATCCTAGGAATCAAAGAGGCTCAAAGTGTCCATCACAACCGACCGTATAGACCTCTACACTGCAAATGTCCCTGCTCATCTTCAGTAGAAGGAACATACTGTACTACTATCATACTCCCTCCGTTCCAAAATATAATTCTTGGTAGAGATTTCCACTATGGATCACATACAGATGTATCCAGATACATTTTAGAGTGTAGATTCACTCATTTTGCTCCATATGTAGTCCATGGTGGAATCTATACAAAGACTTGTATTTAGGAACGGAGAGAGTACATATTAAAGAAGAACGGAAGAGGAACATGGTAAAGAAGAGCAAGTAGATTTTGGATAATAAAATGTTGGTTGCGCAGTGCCCACTCATGATGAACAAGAGCGCATTAAGACTACAACTCCCAACTGTATCTCGACCATTTCAGGCGGTTCGATGAAGATCCTACGTCTCCTAACCCATCTTCTTCTTCGTCTCTGATTCTTCCCATACAGAACACCGCACGGGCCGCCGGCCAAACCACTGGCCCCCATCGCCTGTGTTCCTCCGCCACCCCCATCGCCCACCCCCGCCCCAACCCCCACCCGCATTGAGTTTTCTTCGTTCGGCGAGCCCCACAACCACCCGAGCCCCTTTGTTCGCACCGGCGAACTCCGGCGAGCTCTGAAAAATTTAGTCTACTGCGATTTAACTAGTGTGGAATATAAAAGGGGAAAACCATAAGCATTGGGAGTATAGTGTTGACCGTGCCATGGCGGATCTGAAGGTGCAAACCGGACAAAGGCAACTTCGCAACCAAGACAAGAAATCAGAGTAAAGCAGTGACGATCTATTTTCTTGCTGCGATAAATAAGTTGAGCAGATATGAAAGAGTACCGCCTCTGGTGCGGCACCGTGTACGCATCTGCTGAGAATTTGATGGTGCTGCGGCAGCGATGGCTGTTGGCGGCGTCGAACCAGATCTAGGAGGGTAGATGGTGGCGGCGGGGCGCGGTGGACGAGACAGACGTAGGGGCGGCGCCGGCAAGGTGGACGACGGCGGGGATGAAGCGAGAGGACGGGATGCAAGGATCCCGGTCCGAAGCCGTGGATGAGAGAGGTCGATCTCTTGTAATGGACGGCGGCGTCGGGGTATCAGCTCCGGCATGGTGGAGGAGGACGGCGGTGGATGGGGTGGCGGACGGCGGCGGACGGAGGAGGGTGGGGTGGAGAGGGTGTTTTGGCGCCCACGGAGTATGAATGGGGAAAAGGGAGGTAGAAAGGAAGGGGGGAACCATGTATTCAGGGCGCTCTTGTCTCAAATGCGAGGAAATTTGCAAACTTAGCCCCCGTTTCAAATTTCTACTACATCACAGTAACATTAGTCAGTTGGGGATAGGACGGTAATCTCGTATACACCGAATATTTGACGACTGAGAGTTTTTTTTGACGCCCACCGTGTATGAATATGAATCGGGGAGGGAGTCGATTTCGGCCGAGGACACACTGTGTTTTGGCGCCGACCGTGTATGAATCCGGGTGAGAGGTGGTTATGTTACATTTGGGTGAAACTACAAACCTACCCCTATCGAAACCTATAGAAATCCAGCAGATAGGCTTTGCGTGGCAGGGATAGGCAGTAGTAATTTCCATCTCGCAGATTTTGGTTTCGGGCGGTTACTACGACTTTCCCCGCTTCGTTCAAATTTTGCAGAGTGCACGTTTAAGCTCCTTCCAACTCAATTCGAATCCCGTTTGTATTCTATATTTTTTGGGCGGGATCCATTTTCAATAGGAATTACATTCTATATACATCATTTTTTATATATACTTTCAAAAGCACAACACCATTTATACATAAATATGGTTTACAAATGGCATGATCTCAGTTTCATAATGTTGTATCCATCAATTTCAATTTTCAAATATTTGAAACCACTTTATGTTGAAATCCAATGTATGCATTCCTCGCTAACTGTCTCCAATTAATGTGTGTTTCATGCGGGTTTTTTTTACTTCTCAAACATGTATAATGTGTTTCACACATGCAACATATAGTGTAATCCCGTTTAGACATTAATTGCATATAAACCATGCATTGTTTGTAATTAAAGAATCTATGGATCACCAATATTGATAAACTATATAACATTACACATGTGCCCAAATTCAAATGAATATGCATGTTTAATGCACCAATTTGCGTTATGATATTATCGATGTCGTGATGTCCAGTTTAAATATTTGAATCCCCTTTAATCCAGATATTCGTCTCATATAGCTATCACTCATGCTTATATAGGACTATCTCTCTGGACTATACACGTTCATCGTCTCTCGGGTATCTCTCGTTCTACCTGTATGTCGATAATGATATTTTATCTTTGTAACACACTGACGGTACTCTCTCCCTCGACCTTCATCACTCTATCTCTCTCTATGTATATCTCGCTCCCTGCTATGTGTCTCTAACTATGATTCTCCATGTGGAATCTCTTTCTCTCACACAAACACAAAACTTTGTCTCCCGAGGTCTCATTTATCTCTACTATTACCATGTGTGCCACTCGCACACCCCTCATACAGAGATGTCTTTCGCTCCTTCGATATGAGAACCTACGACTCTTCCTCTTAAATATCTCTTTCTCACACACAAACATAAACTTTGTCTCCCAGGGTCTTATATTTCTCCATTGTTCTCTTGTATGTCGCTCCCACACACTCTCTCTCCCTAGATATATCTTGCGTTCCCTCATATGTCTCTCTAGCTATCACTCTTGTTGTGAAATATCTTTCTCTCTCGCAGACACAAAACTCCTTCTCTCGGGATCTCATTTCTCTCTGATATCTGTTTGTATGTGACTCACATGCACCCTCTCTCTATCTCTATCACACCCACACACATAACACAGCCTTCTGATCCACTCGACTCCTATCTCTAACGCACACTAGCTAGCATCTTTATCTTTCTATTTATCGGTTTCTCCATCAACCTTCTTTCTCGCCCTCACTCTTGATTCCTATCACGCACACTACATATGTTTCTCTCTACATGCAGTCAAGTGCCCTCTCACACACATATATAACTTCACCCTCTGAACCACCCGGCGGTCATCTCCAACACCCAAACTAGCGGATGCCCCGCTAGCTAGCATCTCCATCTCTGTATCTATGTGTAGTTTCTCCATCAACATTTCTTTCTCACACGGAGACTTGCTTCCTATCACCCACACCATATATGTCTCTTCATACATATGCATTTATAGGTTGATCTCTTTTGCACAATGTTGTGCCTCACTCCCTCTGCTTGCCATAGATGCATGCCCTAGCCCACGCTACTATCTCTTAAAGACAAAACACATGCTCAATTGTCGGGCCTTCTTCCCTGCATTCTCACATGCATGCATATTTTCATACCGATCCGTCTCTCCCATGTCGTTGATCTTAACACTTATGTTTTCTTTCTTTTATCTCGATCATGTGCGTGCGCACACACACACACATCCCATGTATACATGTATACCTCTCACACATGCACGTTCAAGGTCTCTATGTCTCCATACATAGTTAATTACCGTCAATCCTAACGCCACATCGAATCATTCTCCTCTTTTGTGCACATAACTTCCGCCTGGATGGGTAAAACACACACTCACACTTAACAATCTCCTTCTAGCTACCCCCCCCCCCCCGTAGCCGCCTCTCACTCTTCCCCTATATCCCCAAAACCAATAAGACCATCCCTTTGTTTAATTCCCGCCTACATGCACCATCGATATATAGTAGTCTTCCTCGGTGTCTCTCGAACAAACACGTTCTCTCGATGTCGACTCCTCTCACGCGCACACACCTTCTCTTCCCTCTCTATGGGCATTTTCTCTCTCGCACCCGATCGTTGGTGGCCTCTACCATACACATCACCTCTCTATGATGAAGCCATGCACACTTAAATTACATCCGCCACAGAGGACCCCGCGACATACACACACACACACACACACACACACACGCACGCACTCACGCACCCCCCCCACACACACACACTAAGACTCCATCTCTCTCTCTCTCACACACACACACACCCACACACACACACACACACACAAACACACACACACACACACACACGCATGCACACACGCACCACACATAGACACACACACACTAAGACTCCATATCTCTCTCTCTCTCTCACACACAAACTAAGACCCCATCTCTCTCTCTATATCTCTCTCTCTCTCACACACACACACACACACGCACACACACACCCCACACACACACTAAGACTCCATCTCACACACACATGCTCTAGGCGGAGCATTTGTTCTTACCACCCTTCATCCAACCTTACCCGTATGATAAACACTAGTGCAGAACCGGCCTTAGTGCCGGTTAGTGACGGCCTTTAGTGCCAGTTCGGCAACCGGCACTAAAGAGTGGGGACCAAAGGTCCCCCCCCTTTAGTACCGGTTTTCCATGAACCGGCACTAAAGTGTCACCATGTGGCACGAGCCAGGCCCGTGTGTGCGTAGGATATTGGTACCGGTTGGTAACACCAACCGGTACTAAATGTTTGGGGGGGGGGGTTGGCTTTATTTTCATTCATGTTTTTTGTTTGCTGGTATTTCACGATACTACAAATTGTACACGTTATGCATATATATAAATAGATTTTCTCGTACGTAGAACCGCATATATATAAATATATATCATCAAATGTCTCACAACAAACACCATTAATTATTCACACATACACATGTATATACATATACAACTTCTCCTACATGTTGCATTGGTGCCTCCGGAGCACGATGACAAGTGGTTCATGGGGGCGGTACCGGGTAATAGTATTCTCCTTTGGGATCTATTACCTGGTCGAGCAAAAATCCGGTTACTTCCTCTTGAAGTGCTAGTATGCAGTCCGCTGGTAGGAGCTTATCCCGCACCTCTCTGAACTATTAAGAAGGAGATCAATATGCATGTGTATTAGTTGTGTGACTAGATATCGATAATGTGTGAATAGTGTTCTGACAAACGTACCCAGTCCTGTCTATCAGATCTGCTCCTTTTGGACGCCATCATGCGAATGTTCTCGCAAACGTAGAATGCACACAGATCATTCCCCGGCACTTGCTTCAGGGCCTTTACGAGGATGGAATTGAATCAGATAATGACTAATCAAGCATGATAATTAATAAATGATATTGAATCAAGAATTAAAGAGATGGTAGCTAGCTAATACTACTTAATTACTTACCTTTGGTCGATGCCAAAACAACTTTTTTGCCCATTTGCCTGGAGTCACCTTGATGAACTTTGCCCATGCCCTGCCCGCCGGCAAAGAAAATTAATAAAGGGGTTATTAAATAGTTCATATCAGGAAATGACAAACTAATAATAGGCCGAGATATAGTTAATAATGATTGAAATTACCTGTTGACTATCCCCTTCACGATGGTGTAGTCTTTATCTTCTTTAAGTAGTGAGTCCAGTAATTCAACTCTTCCTTCCTCAACTTTAATGTCTAACAAGATCCAGTGCCAACTGCATGCGCGCGCGTTTGCATGTCTTAATTAAGCGGGCATGTGCATAAAATTAATCAACTACCGTAAACCATATACACTTAATTATTAACATCTAACTAGCTAGTAAGCAAAAACAAAATTTGTATTACAAGACAGTGTGACTCACATGAAGTTGTAAGGAAGTAGTATATCTTCATTGATATTGAGGCGCTTCAAGAACTCTAGCATGCTTTCCTCTACACCTGCTTGATAAACTGGAAGATTCCATATGTACTCATTAATGGTATTTGGGTCAATGAACCCAATGCCATAGCGTCCAGATTTTTTCATTTCATACATCTTCTTCTTGCATATAATACCACAGAAAAGAAAATAGTGAGGATAATTACATGTAATAATTGATCAAAATTATCACTACATAGCTAGCTTGAGACTTAAATTACAGAAAGAAATCGCTTACAGACAATAGCAACTGACGATAGACTTGTCGAGTGCGTCTTGATTGTATAACTGAAATAGTTCTGAATACTCAATTGCCAGAGCTTTCTCATGGTAGTAATGCTCACGCTTGACAATCACCATGCGGGACTCTCGATTGGAAATCTTGGTAATGTTCATGTACCATTGATGCAATTCATACATTCTCGTTGGGAGGTTCTTGACCTTGTCTAGATGGACCAAACGTTGGCCCCGGACATATTTCCATTTTATTTCCGATTCTCTAAGCGGAGACATGGGCTCGATTTCGAGGAGTTGTCCAACAAAGATCTTGAGCATTTCAGCCTACATTGTATGCTCCTCCGTTATTACCACATCGCCCAGCTGGGGAACGCTAACAGTTTTCCCACAATAATATTGGGCGTGTGTACTCCTCTCATGTGTTGTTGTCACAACAAGCAGGGGGATCGCTTGCGCCGCCTGTTCTCCCAGCTGGGGAACGGTTTTCCCGCAGTTTTTTCCAGCTGCTTGTTGGCTCGAGCTCGATCTCGCTTCCTTCTGTAGCCGTGCTCGATGTAGCTTCCTGATTCATAGTCTGAGTCAACAGGCTTGGGAGCTGGTGCTCTAGCCATACGAATGAAGTGGTCAATCGTTTTCTCACGCACTTTCTCCTTTGGCGGCGGTGCGCGTTTCGGTCCAAAATGGGCGTCCACTTGGGCCTGCACTATGGCTGCATTTTGCTCCTCGGTGATGTCATAAGGCCTCTAAGGAAGAGGAGTGAGGCTTTGACCATATTTATATCGCTTGTCTCCGCCTGTACTTCCTGTACTACCTCGACTCGTACCGCTACGCACCATAGCTGCGGCGTGTCTCTTCTGCGATTGCTGAGACGACGGAGACGGATGACGTGGCTGACACTGTGCCCAACTTGAAACATGAGGAGTGGCCTGACACTGTGCCGGACATGAAGGAGGAGGAGTCTGCTCACGCGTTCGGGGACTTGGAGGAGGTGGCGGACTTCGAGGAGGAGTCGGCTCATGCGTTCGTGGACTTGGAGGAGCGGGAGTCTGCTGACTCGGTGGCGGACTTCGAGGAGGAGTCGGCTCACGCATTCGTGGACTTGGAGGAGCGGGAGTCTGCTGACTCAGTGGCGGACTTCGAGGAGGAGTCGGCAGACGATGCAGTGTCGGTGGACTTGGAAAGATGATGCAATCCTTTCTCCATAGGATGATACAATGTACGTCCTCTCCCAGTGTGCGCTCGCCGTCACCTCCAGCAATGTCAAGTGCTAGCATCGAATATGGCTCCATCACTTCATCAACCATGACACGAGCATAGCCCTCTGGATTCGGGATGCAATGGAAGTTTGCTTCGGGGGTAATTGTGAAAGCAACGCCGTCCGCCACCTTCATTGATATGTTCTTCATTTTGGAGTGTAGCTCACAGTTAGTGTTCTCGATGATGTCATCCACATGGTATGTATCCAGCAGCTGTGTGTCGCCCGGGGCAGAACCAACGCTTCTTCTTTGCATGGATGGGACGGTGCTATCTAATGATGTACGATCATCCGCTTGCTGCTACCATTGCTGAGACCCCCTTTCCTGGCTAAGTGAGTCGATCTGCTGCTGCTACTGCTGGAATTTGAGTGCCAAGTCCACGTTCCTTGCTTCTAGGCCTTGAAGGCGTTCTGCGTCCTACTTCTTCTGCTCCTCTTCTAGCTTCCTCTTCTTCTCCTCCTCCATCTTGTTTCTTGCATGGGACCTATAGTCGTTGTTCCAGTCCGAAAAGCCCTCATACCAGGGAATAACGCCCATGCCTCGTGTTCTTCCCGGGTGTTCAGGATTTCCCAGGGTGCGCGTAAGCTCTTCGTTCTCTCTGTTGGGCGTGAACACCCTCGCTCGAGCTTCTTCTATTGCGTCAAGTATCTTTTGTTCCGCTCCTTTTAGACTTGCCTTCTTTGAAACGAGGCATGTCTTCGTGTCCAACGCCCCCCATGCACGTAGAACCAAGTTCTGCACCTGGGGGGCCAGCTCCTAGTAATCGGAGTGACCCCTGCATCCTCCATCTCTTGCTCAGACTTATCCCACTTAGGCATTCCCACCGCGTAGCCACCTGGACCCAGCCTATGGAACCGCGTCTTTTTTCGGCATTGGCCTTGTTTTTTATCGACCGTTCCTTAGATATTTCTGAATCCTTGAATTTCACGAAATCGTCCCAGTGTTCTCTTTGCTTCTCCAGTGTTCCCGTGAATTCTGGAGTCTTTGTTTCGACAGCGAGGTAGTTGGCCCATATAGTTTTCTTGTGGGTGTTGAATGCAATTGGCATCTTCTTAAGAGCAGCACCCTTCACTTTGTCCACATCTGCTTTAGTGAAATAATCTGGTAGGGTGAAATGTTCCATCAGAGAATCCCAAAGGGTTTCTTTTGCTCTGTCGTCGACCCAAGTAACACCTGGACGTTTAGTTTTTGGCTCTTTCCATTCTTGAATGGAGAGCGGGAGTATGTCCTTCACAAGAACTCCGCACTGACGAGTCCACTTGTTTGTAATGTTCTTAGGCGATCGGGGTTCGCCACTAGGTTTGACGGAGTCGATGTTGTACTTTACACCGTCCTTCAACTTTTTGCCCGGGCCTCGCTTTGTCCTGCTGTCTGTAGAAGCAGATTTGCTCGATCCGGAGGGCTGAAAGAAGGAAGATCGATTCGTTAATATATCTTCAAATAAAAGAAAACATGTTATGATCACCAGATGCCTGCTTATGTAAATATACCTCGCCGGTAGCCTTTGTTATTTGAAGATATGCATTCTCTGTGTCATCATAAACATTGTTTGTGTCATCATAATGAGAATCATAGTTCATGACTGCATCAGCTCGGTCGTCGAGATCGAATATCTTTTCATCACCCTCGGTATTGTTCATATATTGGGAGCCGTCATCTGCTTCATTCAGATCATCTAGCCTGCCAGGGCTGCATATGATGTCGAACAATTCCTCTTCTCTGTCTCTGCCGGTATTCTCCGCCATAGCTTTTACTTAACTAACACAGAAGAAATATGAAACAATTTAGTATTCAAATTACAATGCATGGACGCAATCAATAAGGAAAAACTGAATCATCGTCTCGAACATAATATATATGCATCGTCTCGATTAATATATAATCTCGAATACATCACCATCTCGAATAATATATATAATCTCGAATACATCGTCTCGAATATTATATATCAAATACATCACTGGCTAGGTACCTAATAAAGATCGAGAACTACAGAAGAATCTAGGGCGCCACTCGCGGTTCCTGGAGCGCGGGCTGTGGACACCCAACGAGAAGGAACCATCACAGGATCATATCTCCGGTCATCTGCCCAAAGAACCTGCCAAGTAGTGGAGAACCTGACGTCATCCATAGCAGCCATGTAGCGATGGACATGCTCGTCTTCCTTCCTGACACGGCGACGCACCACCTACGGCGGGGCCGGCTGCCTCTGCATCGAATGTAGCCCACGCGAACGCCACCAAAGGAGATCAGGGACGACGACGGGACCCATGTAGCGATGGACGTGCTCGTCTTCCTCCCTGACACGGCGATGCACCACCTCCGGCAGGGCCGGCTGCCTCTGCACAGAATGTGGCCCACGTGAACGTCACCAAAGGAGATCAGGGTCGACGACGGGACCCGAGGCCGGGTTCCTCACCAAGCGGCGCGCCCCTCTAGGTAGCACCTCCCAGTGCCAGCCCGGCGGAGCCCAGTCCCGTACATGGGTCCTCTGAAGCATGACATCGTCGCGAACGGGTCAACGGCGAGGATGTGGGCCGGGCATATCGTCGAGAACAAATACTATATGCGCGCAAAAAGTAACATTTTTTAAATGATTGGATTGTGATAACTAAAATTCTATATGCAAATTCTAACAATTTGACATCAATCTAATTCATCTAACTAAAACTAATTCTAAATTTTCTAACATTTTTGATTATATAACTAACGTTTCTATAACATTTCTAATATTTCTATAACTAAAAAACAGAAAAATTGCTAACATTTCTATAAATATTTCTATAACTAAAAAATAGAAAAAATTTATAACATTTCTAATATTTCTATAACTAAAAAACAGGAAAAAATTATAACATTTCTATATAACTAAGATTTCTAATAATATTTCTATAACTACAAAACAGAATATATAATTTCTAACATTTCTGTAACTAAAAACAGAAAAAATTCTATAACTAAAATTCTATAATGTGTGTGTGTGTGGAGTGTCTCTGTGTGTGTGTGTGTGTGTGTGTGGACATGGCGGCCGGGGTGAGCTCACCGGCGAGGCGGCGATGGGGCGGCGATGATGGGGCGACGAGACGGGGCGGCGATGACGGGGCGGCGACGATGGGGCGACGGGACGGGGCGGCGACGACGGGACGGGCCAGTGACGATGGGGCGGGGCGCGGCGACGGGGCGGGGCGCGGCGATGGGGACGACGGGGACGGGGACGGCCGGGGGCGGCGACGAGGGGCGGGACGGCCGGGGTGGTGAGGACGTCGATCGAGGCAGGAGGCGCGTGTCGTTGACGGAGAGAAGAAACAGAGAGGGAAACTGATTTTTTTGCAAGTGCTGTATATATAGGATGGACCTTTAGTACCGGTTGGAGCCATGCGGCGGGACCATGCGGCGGGAAGTGCCAACCATTAGTACCGGGTCATAGCACCAACCGATACTAAAGACCCCCTCTTTAGTATCGGTTGCAGCCACCACCCGGTACTAAAGGGGGTGCGCTGGCGCAGTGCGGTGCGGCAAGTTTAGTCCCACCTCGCTAGTCGAGGGGCTACCGCACTGGTTTATAAGCCCCAGTGCGGTAGATCTCTCGAGCTACTCTCCTAAGTAGGCCTACTGGGCCTACCTGTTCGGTGCTGCCCTGTGGGCCTACTGGGCTTTTGCGGGCCTGCATCCTGGCCCAATAGAAGGTTGTGTTTCTAGTCGTATGCAGGCCGCTTTTGCCTAGTAGGCGGGCTTTTTTATTTTCTTAATTTTTTGCTTTATTTATTTTTGTTTTTTTATTTTTGAGTTGTTTCTTGCTGTATTTAGAGTTTCTTTCTGAATATTTTTGCTTTAGGTACAAAAAATTACAAACTTTCTGTTAGTGCCGGTAGTTTTCAAATTTGAATAGTTTAAATTTTGAATTATTTGAAATTTGTGTGAATCACTAGTTTGTGAATAACTTACCTTTGAAAAAAGAACAGTGATTCTTTTTTCTTATGTTTAATATTATTATGTTTTATCATTATATTCAATTTGGTAATGCTTAGGTTATTTAAATAATGAAATGCCTTTGTAACAGATGAGTTTTCGTCCGAAACCCTGATACTTCAAAATAGAATGTCCATTTTGTACATGAAGTGTATCCAATTTTTGCCGTAAGCCTCTCTACTTTTTTGCACATGCTATGTGGGTGAAATTATGATACCATGCCAACTTTCAACCTTTTCTGAGTTCATTTGAAATGCTTTTCAATTTCAGGGTGATTTAGCTGGAAAAAATTAGTAAATGCATGAAAGAATTTGTTTGCACATAAAATTTCTTCGCGTTTCAAATGCCAAAACACATAAGTACCCTAACTATTAAAAAGATTCCCTCCTGGGTGTGAAACACAGAAGAAAGTGAAGATAGTGAAGCCGATCACATCCCGGATCTTGGGGTGTGAGACTTTTTCTTCGCGTGTGTCCCTTTGCACCGTAGCCATGGAAAATCTTCATCATTTAACTGGATGCTTGGGTCAATATTCACTGTGAATGGAGCAATTTCATCAAACTTTTCATAATCTTCTCACATGTCTGTCTTGTCATCCACTCCCACGATGTTTCTTTTCCTTGAAAGAATTATGTGGCGCTTTGGCTCGTCGTATGATCCATTCGCTTCCTTATCTTTTCTTTTTCTCGACCTGGTGAACATGTCTTTCACATAAAAAACCTGCGCCACATCATTGGCTAGGACGAATGGTTCTTCTACATACGCAAGATTGTTGAGATCCACTGTTGTCATTCCGTATTGCGGGTCTTCCGTTACCCCGCCTCGTGTCATATTGACCCATTTGCACCAAAACAAAGGGACCTTCAAACCACATCCATAGCTAAGTTCCCATATGTCCTCTATGTAACCATAATATGTTTCCTTTCTTGTGTTGGTTGTTGCATCAAAGCGGAAACCACTGTTTTGGTTGGTGCTCTTATTATCTTGGGCGATCGTGTAAAATGTATTCCCATTTATCTGGTACCCTTTGAAAGTCATTATATTCAAAGATGGTAACTAGGACAGCGAGTACAGGTCATCTTCAATATCGCCATCATGCATATCATGTTTCTGCAACCAACCGGCGAAAGTCCTTGTTTGTTCACGTGTAATCCAGTCCTCAGACTTCTCCGAGTGTTTGGAGTGTAGAAAATTCTTGTGTTCCTCCATATACGGAGCCACCAAGGAGGAATTCTGTAGAACTATGCAGTGTGCTTCAGTGAGAGAATTCCCGTCCATACATATTATTTGATCCCCTCCTAGCGTGCCTTTTCCATCCAATCTGCCCTTATGCCGCGATTCAAGAACACCAATCGGCTTAAGGTCAGGAATAAAGTCAATACAAAACTCAATGACCTCCTCATTTACATGACCCTTCGCGATGCTTCCTTCTGGCCTAGCACGGTTATGAACATATTTCTTCAAGACTCCATGAAACTCTCAAAGGGGAACATATTGTGTAGAAATACAGGACCCAAAACGTTAATCTCTTCGCAAAGGTGAACTAGGATGTGCGTCATGATGTTGAAGAAGGATGGTGGGAACACCAACTCAAAACTGACAAGACATTGCACCAAATCATTCTGTAACCTTGGTATGATTTCTGGATCGATTACCTTCTGAGAGATGGCATTGAGGAATGCACATAGCTTCACAATGGCATCAAACATTTTCTGGTACAAGCCCCCTCAATACAACCGGAAGCAGTTGCGTCATAATCACGTGGTAGTCATGAGACTTTAGGTTTTGGAACTTTTTCTCTGCCATATTTATTATTCCCTTTATATTCGACGAGAAGCCAGATGGTACCTTCATGCTGAGCAGGCATTCAAAGAAGATTTCCTTTTCTTCTTTGGTAAGAGCGTAGCTGGCCTGACCCAGATGTATGCCGTCTTTTCCGTGCACACGTTGCTGGTCCTCCTGTGCCTCTAGTCTATCTTTTGTCTTCCCATACACGCCCAAGAAGCCAAGCAGGGTCACGCAAAGATTCTTCGTCACGTGCATCACGTCGATTGCGGAGCGGACCTCTAGGTCTTTCCAATAGGGCAGGTCCCAAAATATAGATTTCTTCTCCCACATGGGCGCACGTCCGTCAGTGTCCTTCGGAATAGGTTGTCCGCCAGGACCCTTTCCAAAGATTACCTTCAAATCCTTGACCATATCATGTACATCAGCACCAGTACGGTGGCGAGGCTTCGTCTGATGATCCGCCGCACCTTTGAAATGCTTGCCTTTCTTTCTTACGGGATACCTGCTCGGAAGAAATCGAGGATGTCCCAGGTACACATTCTTCCGACAACTCTCCAAATCTATACTGTCGGTATCATCCAAACAGTGCGTGCATGCGCGGTATCCCTTGTTTGTCTGTCCTGAAAGGTTACTGAGAGCAGGTCAATCATTGATGGTCATGAACATCAACGCCTTTAGGTCAAATTCTTCTTGTCCGTGCTCATCCCACGCATGTACACCTGTTCCATTCCACAGCTGTAATAGTTCTTCAACTAATGGCCTTAGGTACACATCAATGTCGTTGCTGGGTTGCTTAGGGCCTTGGATGAGCACTGGCATCATAATGAACTTCCGCTTCATGCACAACCAAGGAGGAAGGTTATACAAACATAGAGTCACATGCCACGTGCTATGGTTGCTGCTCTGCTCCCCAAAAGGATTAATGCCATCTGCGCTTAGACCAAACCATACGTTCCTTGGGTCACCTGCAAACTCCTCCCTGTACTTTCTCTTGATTTTTCTCCACTGCGAACCGTCAGCGGGTACTCTCAACTTTCCGTCTTTCTTACGGTCTTCTCTGTGCCACCGCATCGCCTTCGCATGCTCTTTGTTTTGGAACAAATGTTTCAACAATGGTATTATAGGAGCATACCACATCACCTTGGCAGGAATCTTCTTCCTGGGGTGCTCACGACTGATCTTATAATGCAATGCACCGCATACCGGGCAAGCATTCAAATCCGCGTACGCACCGCGGTAGAGGATGCAATCATTAGGGCATGCATGTATCTTCTGCACCTCTAACCCTAGAGGACAGACAGCCTTCTTTGCTTCATACGCACTCTCGGATAATTCGTTGTCCTTTGGAAGCATATTCTTTATCATTACCAGCAACTTTCCAACTCCCTTGTTAGATACACCATTCTCTGCCTTCCATGGCAGCAATTCCAGTGTGGTGCCCAACTTGTTTTTGTCAGCTTCGCAATTCGGGTACAACAATTTCTTGTGACCCTCTAACATGCGCTGCAACTTCTTCCTCTCCAAATCACTTGCGCAGTTTCTCTTTGCATCGGCAATGGCCCGACCTAGATCATCAGCGGGCTCATCGGATGCCTCTTCTTCAGCTTGTTCCCGCATTGCCAGCTCAGCTTCTTCCTCCATTGTTCTATCATCGTATTCAGGGAACCCATGGCCAGGATAGATGTCGTCGTCCTCCTCTTCTTCATTGTCTTCCATCATAACCCCTCTTTCTCCGTGCTTGGTCCACACATTATAGTGGGGCATGAAACCGGACTCAAATAGGTGGACGTGAATGGTTCTTGACGTAGATTAATTGTGACCATTCTTACAGCCAGCACATGGACAGCGCATAAAACCATCCGCCCGCTTGTTTGCCTCAGCGGCAAGCAAAAAAGTATGCACACCATTAATGAACCCGGGAGAGCATCGGTCATCATACATCCATTGTTGGCTCATATCTTCATTATACACAACACCGAATAGACCAAATTAATACAAGTTCATACATAAAGTTCATATACAACACTTAATTAAATGCAACATACAAATAACTCTGTAGCTAAAGAATTTAAATGCAACAACAAATGCGATCAAGATCGCAACTAAGGTAACAATTGATCCAACAGCATAATGATACCAAGCCACACTATCAATGGCATATTTTCTAATCTTTCTAATCTTCAACCGCATTTTCTCCATCTTGATCTTGTGATCATCGACGACATCGGCAACATGCAACTCCAATTCCATCTTCTCCCCCTCAATTCTTTTCAATTTTTCTTTCAAATACTCATTTTCTCTTTCAACTAAATTTAACCTCTCGACAATAGGGTCGGTTGGAATTTCCGGTTCACATACCTCCTAGATAAAAATATCTATGTCAACTTGATGGGCATAATTTGTCATGAACACAAAATGCAACAACTAGTTTTAAAAGAGAATATACCACATCTGAATCATAACAAGGACGAGGGCCAACGGGGACGGATATCAAAACCATGGCACTATGTATAACAAACAACGTACGGGTAAGATAATTATACGAGTAACTATATATCCAAATCACACAAACATCAATTTGGTAATGTAAAACATTCATGAACAAGAGCCTCACCACAAGGTGGTGCCAGAGACGGGACGGTGCGTGCGATCGACGGTGGTTACGACGGAGATTTAGAAGGCACTAAGTAAACCACACCTACATATGCAAACTAAGTGTTATTTTTGACCTCAAATTGCATATAAATCAAATACTAGCACATATATTTCCTCCCAAATTACTAAACTCACAAATGAATCACTATACAAAGCATTGCAGGAGCTAATCTAGCAATGAGAGATGAAAGGACAAAGTTGCTAACCTTAGTGATCATTTGAATGGATGGGGGCCTTCAAAACTTGACAAATTTTGGGCAAAATTTGTGATGAGCTCGAGGAAGAGAGGGGAAGAACAGAGGAAGTGAGGGGAAAGGGGAAAACAGAGGAGCTCGGGTGGACAAAGGGTTTATGTACGACGACCTTTAGTACCGGTTTGTGCCACGAACCGGTACTAAAGGTGCTGGGGGGGGGCAGACTGACAACATCCTGCCACCACTCTCATTAGTACCGGTTCGTGGCATGAACCGGTGCTAAAGGTTCGCCACGAACCGGTACTAATGACAGCGGCTGACTAGCCGTTGGAACCGGCACTAATGTACACATTAGTGCCGGCTCAAAAACAAACGGGCACTAATGTGTCTCACATTAGGTCCTTTTTCTACTAGTGAAACAATCACCTTTATTTACTTGCATAACATGGACAATTCCACTCTACTTTAGTAGTCAGCAAACTTATCATTTGTACCATTATGAAAAAACAAGTTGGCGATGATGGTGTGCCTGCCATCTTGTAATACACACCGTATGATCTATATCTGATGGATAGAAAGCAAACTATCATAATTTTACAAAAGATACCCGCACCTCTCTCCACATCATTATCTCCCACAACCTCATTGCTCAGAAATTAAAAAAGGAATAAGTCTCTGGAACAATCTAGCATGCATGGTGGCCACTGCCGCCTGCCGGCGCCGTCCACCAGTCACCACCACGCTCCACTCCTCCTCGCCTTATCTCTCATCTTTCATTTTTTCGATGACATTCTCGAGATACCAGTTTTCCGATAAAATTCTCGAGATATCGTTAGTTTTTACACATGGGATTACTCCTACATGGGTCAATCACAATAGGTGTTTTGTAAAAAAATGCATATTGATGTTCCATGCAATGCACGAGAATCCTGCCTGTAATTATATAATGCAAATCACGAGAAGGGAGTGACATTTTTTGACACAACCACGTTAACATGGCCACGTAAATCACTAGCTAAAGTAAATACCATTATACTTATATCCCGATGCAAAAGGTTGAGTACATGTCCAAGGAGTAGAGTCACACACACGCACTCTGTCTCTCAGAATCTCTCTCACACATACCAGTTACGTGACGCCCACTTAAGCCGACACGTATGTTACAATTTCTGCACCCGCGGGTACACGTGATTTTGCGCATTTATTTAAGACGGAAGGCGAACCCAAACAGTAGCTGCATTCATTCCCCTCCCGCCGCCTCTTCTCTGGTCGCCGTTGCCCGGTAGCCATGGCCCGGCAGAAGGTAACAACATACGCCATACTCCCGCCAGAGCATCGCTTTAATATGGAAATTTTAGTGGTCATGCATGCATCTTTTTGTGCTAGCACTCCTACATAAGGGTTGACCAGTCACTTCCCGCGGACGTGCGGGCGGTGGAAGAGGAAGGAGAAGGGAAGTGGGCTGTGGAGTAACGTTTTTTGCCACAATTTCTAAGGAAACTGAGTGCAATAATTGAGTAGTTTTACAAACTACCAGTACTACACCTGCAATGGTTCAAAACCTATACTCCCTTGCCAGCGCGTGCTTCCCGCCTGAAATGATCAGCATCGCCCTGGAGCGTCAGTGCCGCATTAATGCCCATCCAGAGCGGAGGCAACCTCTCACTGGCGCCGGCTTTGAAGTGGCGCGATGGCCGAGAGAGCGCCGCTTCCCGCTGCACGCGACTGCTCCGCGTCGAGACTGGCCATAGGCCCTGTTTAGATCCATGGGTTAGAGTTAGTTTGAGCTAGTTGGGGCTCAAATAGCCCTAAAGTATCCAAGCATGAGGGTTTAAATTGGAGCAAGTTGCACCGAACCCACCAAAAAAAACTATCCCACCCAAGAGGTGCTAACTGGAGATAGTTCTCATTGGGACCACTGAAAAATCACTTTTCTCTCTCCATCAAGTGCATTTATTGTCCATCTAACCCTGTCACCCAAACACCTCTTTGGCCAAAGTTAGTTCAGGGTTAGTCATGAGTTAATCTAACCTCTAGCTAAGTTAGAGTATCAAACAGGAGCAGTATAGGACATGCAAGTTGCTCAAAGAATACAGGCAAATTCATACATGAAAGGATTTTTTTTCTTTTTGAAAACCGAACAAGGCAGGAATTTTTTTTAGAACGCTCTTGGCATGTCGCTAACATGTGATGAGTTAACTGACCTTAATAGACGGCAAAAACGCCAGCCCGCCGCACATTGATAGAGACGAGGAGGGAGAAGCGATACAGGATGCTGGATTACTAGAGATAGGTGTCGCATGGAAGCCAAGAAATATGGTGATAGCGTGGGTTAGCCATGTACTAGTATGATGTAACTACACTAGGCTGCCGTGTACCGTACTCTTCCAGTGCACTATGGAGATGATTGGTTAATTTTATATCGCTGAATAATATTAAATATTATGAGTGCAGATGCTCCACCACGAGGTTCCTTGCTCCTTCTCGGTCGTCCAGAATCTATGTTCTTTCACTCTTTTTTTTACGTGAGCTTTGTTCATCCTTTTGCCAACACGCGAGACATCTAGCATCAAGGAGCACGTGTTATGCAAGGATCGTTCCAACTATATGAAAAACACGTGGGACTGGAACTACGAGACGGACATGTACCCAGGAGTGGATGTACGAACCTGAGTAATGTAGCGCGGTAAGGGAAGTAGAAAGGCACAAATGGTATGAATATGCGTGGCATATAGGGTGTGTTTGGTTGCGTTCTCGTCTCAGCATAGTTGTTCCCTCTTCATGCATGCTCAACTCAACACCCTCTTCATGCATGCTCTCCTCATGCATGCTTCTAGTGTATTTGTGCTAAACTAGTGTGGACTCATGCAGCCTCCATACACTCTACCCAACACCCAAAAGTGGGTCGAAAAGGGAACTCTTGGGCGACATTTGTCTCTTACTATGTACTACCACTAAATGTTGTACGTGCAATGCACGGTGATGTTACGGAGTACGTTCCTAAGTACTCTACTACTACTATATTAGTTGGAGGCACATATTAACTTTTATATTTGTTTACGTGTATGCCCCGGGACCTTCCAACTAGACGTGTCTTTCTCTCCAGCTCGCACTTTGTATCGTTCATACCACTAAGTACTACTACGTGTGGTCTCCGCCCCAGAAGTGGGAGAAGTGGAGACGCTCTACCACGCTGTTCTTTTTACGCTGGGCTCTACCACGCTGTCCATGTCCCACTCCTTTCACTGATGTGTGGGACATCCAGCACGTGCCATGTTTGGCACCCTTTGTCGTAAGAGTTGAAACACTAGCATTCATCAGAAATAAAGAAATTATAAAATCAGCAGTGATACTATTTTTTTTGCGAACCAATCAGTAGTGATACTATACCAAGCGGTTTCCTTGCTCCTCGATATCGGAAAGAATACTTCCGTTCGCCAACATGTGGGACATCGACCATCCTGGTCCATTTTCCATGCACGCGGAACTCCAAGGGAGAGTCACCCAGGTCGTCGCGCCGCAGTAACAATGGCTAATGAGACGTCAAATCACAGGCCCACTTCCCGCTTTGAAGTTGCTCGGATGAAGGAACCATCATGACTTCGTTGAATTCTGCTTCTTGAAGAAAACTACTATACCAGCAGTACTGCTAGCTACATTAGTTACTCCAACAGACGCCTCCTTTCGTTCATAGGATAAGAATTTTATTAATTGTTTCGAAAAGGAGGATAGGAATTTTATAGGAATATGAAAATCATAGGAAGTGAGATGACATGCATCTCAATTCCTATAGAGAAAGAGATGCCATTTGATGCATATGATAGGAATTTTTTCATTTAGTCTAGGCTAATATACTGGTAATTTGCTCTAAAAACTAAAGTATTAACTAGTAGTACTGGTACATGCTCGAACTCAGACAAAGAGACACACACTAACTACTAGTACTACTACTTCTCACATGCTGGCCAGACACCGTAGTTCTCCATCCCGGCTTTGTCGGCGACACCCCACCGTGCTTGGATCTCCACCAACCTCTCCGCAGCAGCGCGTGCGTCCTTTTCTTTCTTGCGGCGGCGGGCCTCTCTTTTCTTGAGTGCTTTCTAACTTTTCCGCTCCCTCTGTGCGTCTTTGGCCGCCTCTTGCACTACCACCCATTCGGCCTTTGCATCTTCAAATTCCTCCCACATAGTTGTGAGGTCGCGAGCGGCGATGAACTCGGCACGGCGGGATGCCATCGCGTCCCTACCATTTTGTGTGCGGTCGTGGGCGGCGAGGAACTCGGCGCGGCAGGATGCCATCGCTGCCTTACCGGTTAGTGTGCGGCGCGGTGGCATGAACGACACTTGGTGAGAGCTCTGGGGTGGAGTGGCCAGACAACTGTATAGTGCACTGGTTTGTCAAGAGCTCAAGGACAAAAGATGAAGCAAATTTGGATTCCCCTTCAATCCTGGTCATTTCTTACCTAGTAAAATGCATTGGCGGTCATCGAACTTGTCTTGATAGTTCACTTTGATCATTGTATACGAGATATGGTGATTATACGGTCACTAGCTCAGCGTATAGCTTCGTATTTGTCTAGTTGACCAGCCAAACAGTGCACATGCGCCTCACCAGCTCGTATTCTTATCTATCTACGCGGGCCTACCTATCAATGGAGAAAGAAATACTGTCAAAACCAAAATTATGCGTATGTGGGGAATCAAACCACGGACTCGTCGCTGCAACGCACCCGCTGTCAAAGCATTCTAATGCATGCACGTCGCCATCTAAATCAAAGTCCTGCTCATGGCGCAACGCAAACGGCGAGCCCATCACCTGCGCGCCCCGGCGGTGCCTGACATTACTGTTTAGACGTTTGATGGAGGCCTACGCGAACGTCGAGCATGTATTCACCTGGCTCAACACCAACGGTCATACTCGGACCGTCTTGCTCATGTATATCGTCCATCACAACGACAATCTATAAAACAGCCTAGCTAGAGAGGGTACTATGGTACGGAGTATGTACTATCGTGAGCGACCGATCTTAGTGCCACTGTATGCCAAAACCCCTTCCATCGCTAGCGCACGCTTTCCGCCTGAAACGGTCACCGTCTCTCCAGAATGTCAATGCCGCATTCACTGCACTTAACTGCAGGTGCAATTGGTGTGTCACTGACATGTGGGCTAGATGCCCGTTGGGCCCACATGTCAGTAACCCAACACATCTGCAGTTAAGTCACTGAAGCAGCATCCGCATTCACACCCGACGAACCTACTCCGGCGCCAGTTGTCCATCCGTCTGCCGTGGCTCATTGCCATTCGCCCGCTATGTTAACTTGAGCCCCAGCTCCCAGCCATAGCCACAGACCCACACTTATTCTCCTCCGGTCCCTTCCTTCTGTCGGCACCACTCCAACCATGGCCTCCTGGCGCTCCGAAGCTCTCTTGGACGTACTGTCACACGAGAAGATGAGGGACATTGGCGGCTCTTCTCCAAGCGCGCTCCAAAGCTCTCTTCGACGTACTATCGCAGGAGCAAACGAAGGAGATCACCGGCACCCCACCCCCCCCCACCTGGCTGCCCTCCACCGCCACGACCATGAAGCCGGCACGCGTGCGCGGGCGCAGCCGGCAGCGAGGAAGAGTAGTAAATAGTAGGTCGCCGCCGCTCTGGTCCCGGGAAGGCCACCGCTACTCCACTCACTCGACGCCAAGCTTGGTGGGGTAAACATCAGCGACCCATTAGCTGCTTGATGGCGACGTGGAGACGGAAATCTTCAGAACCTTGTGCTCCGGAGGAGGAGGTTATCGAGGCAGATGAGGAGCAGGCAAATGCAATGGTCGGCTTTCTCGGGTTCATGGCCGGACATGGTGGTCCGGCGCCGACGATCGTCTGGATTAGGTTTATAGTAGGTTTTAGTACGGTTTGTACGAAATATGTAATGAATTTCGTCCAGTTTGTAGGAAAAGTTTTGGAAATGTATTGAATTTTATCCGGTTAATTTCAAATTTGCTTTGTTTGCACGAATTTCGCCCGGTTAGCTCATATAGTTGTCGAAAGGTATGCGGCAGCATCGGATGGCATCCATCAGTGTCCTCGGATAGATGTTGGTGTAAATTTGTGGGCCAGCGCTGGAGATGCCCTAACTATCATGCTATAATCGCTAATAGTCCTCCATTATTTGGCAGGGAACAGTTATCCCTCGATCAAAATCAGATCCGCGGTGTTTCGCGCTCCTCCCGCGTAAGAGTGTAAACTCTTGCTTACATAAAAATGGAGCAAGTGGACGGCACTGTAGCACGTCATATCACTCGAACTAGCCCGCCTAACGAGCGGGAAAGCACCGACCTCGTCATTTTATCGATCGATCGCGCGAAAATGTTACACTTTGCAAGTTCTAAAGGAAAAGGCGGCACACGTACGACTCGTACGCGTCGCACCCCCGACAGTCCGGCTCGCACGCCACTCACCAGAGGGGACACGCGTTGTCTTGCAATTTCACTGACATGTGGGACTGTAGTTGAATAAAGCGTCGATAGCCGAAATCTAATCACTCGGCGGGTGTCGGCTGAGAAGAGAGAAACGGGGGAGGGAGAAGAGATCGCCTACCCGCCGCGCACGGACTCCAAGAAATATATGGTGATAATGTGAGGTGGGCCATGATGGAGTCCAGACCGCTTCCGGAGCCCGCTCTGACCGCCCTGGCCCCTCAAGATGCCAGCTGCCCGTCGCATGCATAGAAATTAGTCCCCGCTTATGTGGAGTAGAGAGAGGCATTGACAAAGTCAAGGAGTAACAGTGGAGACAATAGCTTTCATAAAAAATAAACAATGAATACTCGTTGCTCGACCTCTATAAAGGAAAGAATACTTTCATTCACCGACATGTGGGACGTCGACCATCCTGGTCCACTTGCCATGCACAAAATTATCCTGGTCTACCCTGGTCATATCGCAGGCCCAACCTTTCCCACTGTAAGTTGTTCAGATGAAGGAACCATCATGATTCGTTGAATTCTGCTTCTTCAAGAAAACTTAGTGTACCCGCAATACTGCTACCACACGCGAAGACTGGATGGCACTGTACCAAGTCATATCACTGAAACCCACTAGGCCAAACTAGCCCGCCTAGGTCATCTATTTTGGAATGGAGGGAGTATGTCTCTGCACTGCTATGATTTTGTGTTGCACGTTCTCTGTACTTTTGCTACGATTTTCCTACCCTATGAACCAAATGAGGCCTAAATGTATCCGTGTCGACTATTGTCTGATCAATCGCTAAGCCTACAATTTTAGGAGCTAGGGCTATTGGTCGATCGACGAGGGATAAATATAAGCATACCACAAGCTCATCAGCCCCAATGTTTTTCTTCGGTGAGTGTTTTGCAAGTATTATAGCTTGCACAGTAGCTAGTCTACTAACACCAAGAATCATCAAACAAGCCCTGCTGATATGATAAACAGTTCAAACTTACATCTAAGCATGCCATATATTACATCAAAAGCTGGTGAGGATACATCTGTTTCCATAACTCAGAGAGGGTTCGCATGATTCATCGCATGATTCACTATCAAACAAAAGTAGCAAGATCCGCCCACACAAGACAGTGCACTAGCCCTAAGATGGTTTAATAACACGCATCATTCTAGTAATTAAACACAAGGAAATGCAAACTACCCTGAAGGATTAGCGCGACCATCTATTTCTTGTCATCGATCTCTTGGGCAATGACCACAACACGGACACTGGCATGGGATTCGATTTCTGGGGCGATGTCCATAGGACTGACCGCGACATCTTAATCGATCTCTGGGGCGATGTCGACAGGATGGACAACGGCATCCGAATCAATCTCTGGGGCGATGCCAACAGGACGGGCCACGACATCAGAATCATTAAGGACGTCCACCGGCACCTGCACAACCCTAACATATTAGCAAGCACATTGCAAATAATCAAAAACCATAACTATGGTAATAAGCCATTATTTTTTACCTTGTGCAACTCACCGGGGGATCTCATCCCTCCGGGGGCATCTCCTCATCCTCGATGGGGGCATCACCTTGCGAGGGGAATACTGCTTCTCAACGGCGACTATCTCCTCAAACTCGGTCTTGAGCCTCACATAGGTGGCAATCAGAGTTCCTGGGGTAGGCACAGTGGGGCCCTTGCTGTTCTTCCAACTTTCTTTGAGGAGTTCGTCCACCAACGTCGTCAACTCTTTGGCCAGTGCTTGTTTCTTGGAGTTCTTCGTCTCCATGGGTTGGCCCGCCAACATGGTCAACTCGTTGGTTGGTGCTCGCTTCCTGGAGATCGCTGTCTCCAGTGGGTTGTCTGCCGGCAACTCTTTGCCTGGTGCTCCAGGATCCATCAATGAACTGACAGACAAAAAGCAATCGAAAGGAAACCACAATCGCAATGAAAATGGGAAAAGAAGATTCTTGGAATGAAAATATAGTAGCATAACTGATTCGCCCACCTTTCCTTTGTCGGTACAGAAGAAAAATGGCAGAAGGGAGTAGCCTGGAGTGAGGTTATCTTCAAGAAAGGGAAGAAAGGGATTGAACGAGCGTTCCAGTGAAATGATGGTTGCTTCGTCCAGTCCAACTTGGAGGCCACCTTACCACTATTGGTAAAGGTGTGGGTTTTGTGATATGACGGGTCATGACGGCCACACCGGGGTGACAGGCGAGTCTCGACTGTAGCACCTCGCTGTGATTTGGAGGATGGCACGCGGGCCCAGATGCTTTGAAATGTCCCGCATGTAGATAGAGCGGCTAGTCATATAGGAGTGCTCAATATTGTGCACCACGACCAAGGCGGAGAGGAAAACGAGAGAACTACGTAATTAATGCATGAGTTTAATTAGGGTAGTTTTGTAAAGTAGTACGAGATACATTCCTCCAATCGCAAAATGCCTTGGTTCATGAGATTTGAGATTTGAGCCCTATAAACCGGAAGGGAGGGATTATTGCACTGCTGCACGAGGTGTAGTCTAGTCACTTGTTGAAATCTCTAGAAAGGCAAGTACTCCTTTCCGGTTTACAGGGCTATACTACTCCCTCCGTCTAGGTGTGTAAGTCATCTTATGAAAACCAAATAGTCCCAAAACACTTAGGCGCGGTGCATTAACTTCTACCTTGTTTCTTGTTTCTTGACATATCAACCAATAAGAGATGAGAGGTGTGCATGCTTTTAATGACTTGCAATGGCTAGTTCATTGCAAGCAATGCTATTAATTAGCAAATAAACATTGGTGACCCCAGGAGGAAACGGTGCTAAGCGTGTGGACCTATGCAGAATGAGTATCAACCAATGGATGATGGAGTTTAATTGTTAAACAATAGCAATTTTGTCTCACGCAAGAGCCTGGCTACTATATGTGTGCTCCAAGGCACCGCACCACGCGAGCGTTCACAACTGCCACGTTTGGGTTGCACTTGGCTCTTCGCCTCTTCGAGAAGGCGAACAATGATGTTACTCCTACTTCTAAAGTATCGAATCCACTGTTGCATGTCTGTCCACCTCGTGCGGGAGGGATAGCTTGTAGCGAAAGCTTCTACTTACTGCTCCTGCCTTTGCGTCTATGACAGGTGGGCCCAACAGGTGGTTGGCCCTCCTGTCATGCAGCCAAAGGCAGGTGCAGTTAAGGCACCGGAGCTCAGTCCGCGAGGGAGAGGGCGTTGTAGTATGCAAATTTCACGGTCTTGTACGAGTTGATGCGACACATCAAAGCACTGCACTCGATATAAGTCTTTTTACACATTTCATGGACTACTTCTTATGTAGACATATTCTGCTTCGTATGTTATCACTTGTTGCAATCTCTAAAAAGACTTATATTTGGAAACGGAGGGAGTACAATGCATGCATGCATGATGTGACTTTCCTTTTGATACTTGCATGTGTTGATTTGATGCACCTTGCCAAATTTTGACTATAAATTTAACTAACCAAATTTTCATGCATGTCACAAAAAATTACGGGGCTGTTTGGATTGTGACTATGTTTGTCTTATGTTGCCAAATTATTTTTCCCACACTTGCCACACCTGCCTAACCCGAGTTGCTCAAATTATTAGACACACTTTGGCTTGCCTAAGGGAATCTTGCCACAATTTTGGTGTCTATGACACATTATTTTTGTGTCTATGACATGTGGAGTAGAAAATATAAATAATAATGCATGTTGGGGCAACCGAGGTTTCCGCTAATTTTAGCCGTGGGCTTGTTCACAATTTTTATGAGGGGGTGGTTGTTCCTTTCATGGAGGGACTTGTGGTACCAGACTTGAACGACACAAAGTGCGACCTGGCACACTGTAACACCACTTGGAACAAGCGGGTAGCTATCTTAAAAAACAATCAACAACTAAAAAAACCATGACCTGGCATGTAGTAGTACACAATTTTAAAACGATTGTTTTGATGGAGTGAAAAAGGAAAACTACCCCACTATATATATATAGGCCGGAGCCTCCGCGCTTGCTTGCTAGGCTTGCTCTATTCACACACTCTCATCCTCTCCAGATCTAAGCCAGATAGGGGTAGTAACACTGTGTTTCTCCCTTCAAAAAACACTGGCTTTCTACCTCACCGCTGGTTACAGATCCGAACGTATCCCCCTCCGCCGGTGAAGGGGAGGAGGGGCAGCGTTTAGGCCGTCGTCGACAGCGAGGGAGGAGACCCACTGCCGGCTGCACCGTTTTCTCTGGCCGAGCGCTGGCGCGGGAGGTCCTTCGATCCCTTCGTCGTTGCCTGTGGGCGGATCCGGCCTCCCTCCGCCCACCTATCCACATCCCGACGACCTTCAGGTATATCTTTGTTCGAAACCGCCTTAGATCTACTTCCCCATCTCGCTACGTCGCTGCATGTGCATCATTTTCTACCTCTCAGCCCCTCTTGATGGATGGTCCAACGTCACCTATATTTTTTCTATTGTTAGAGGTAAAGCTACTTCATGGAGTCGAATCTTGTACTCCCTCCGTCCGAAAATACTTGTCAATGAAATGGATGTATCTAGATGTAGTTTAGTTCTAGACACATCCATTTTCATGACAAGTAATTCCAGATGGAGGGAGTACTTGGTTCAAACAAGAAATAAAGTGGGGGTGGAGGAATTTAGTATGTACATCGGACTTGGTACAAACAGGAAGGAAAGGGGGTGAAAGTAGTATAGACTGGTCATCCAACCGGTCTCTTGGTCGAAAATGGAAATATAGGGGTAACGCTGTACACATTGGTATGACCAGGACTAGATTTTTTATCCACACATAGGAGTAGGTGGCTAGACTGAACAAAAATGGGACCAACCCAGATATGTTTCTTGGATGTTTGTTTCTCGGAGCAACAAATTATGAATCACCACTTTATGCCCCTGTTTACGTACATGGTGCTGGACTGCTGGGGCACCCATTGTCCCATGCCCTTATACCAAATATTTAGCTGTTCTTAATCTAATGTCCCTGGTAAAAATGAAGCCATGCCATTGCTATAAGCCATGACAAGTTTAGCCAAATGTTTTTGCCTGTAATTATTTGAGACTCTGACTGTTTCCTCTGTACCTTTTTGTGCAAACAGGGATATCCAATTCACCTGGTTGCTGTTGTGACCTTTTGGTGCACTGCACAAAACTCTTCTTAAAAGAAGTGACTTTTGTGTTGTTTAGCTGGAATGTCAGAATGGAATAGTTGGTTCATTTCGGTGGAACTGCAAAAAGGGAGATCTGTGTTCCAATCCTCATCATCCATATTGGCGCCATAACCTTCCTTTAGGTAAGAATGATATTTAATGCATTTGTTCATCTCTATTTCTGACTACCATGAGAAAATAATGCTATTTTTTACTAGTACACTTGTACTCCCTTACTGAAAAAACCAATTCTAAATTAGAAGGCCAATCATGTACTTGGTTTCACCAACTGGTGAGGAGAAAGAGAAACAGAGCATGAAGAGGAAGAAGAAGAAGAGGAAGAATAAACAGTGCCAAGGCGATCTTGTTGAAGCCAGAGGCCTCAGTTGAGGCCATTCAAGGGCTCCGGCAATGACTACCTTACATGTGAGACGATCCTCCAGGGAGCCCTTCCACTTCTGCTGTCTCACTTAATTAATTAGGAGTACTTAAGTACTACTAATTTATTACTGCCTAATTTTCCTGTTGGAGTTGAACAAATCTTTAGTAGGACCCTATGCTGAATCATGTACGTGTGTATGTTTGTCTATGGAGGTGAATCATGTGGTGGAGCAGGGAGGGAATATTATTAGTGTCATGACATAATAGTGCTATTGTTTTGCATGTCAATTTATTGCCATTGGTTCAATGAGGCAATGTTTTGCGTATTGTCCATCATGAATTTGATGCTACTGTTTGAGTAATATGCTAATGTCTTCCTATCCTTTCTCACTAAGCTAATGAAAGTTTCACCTTGTTCCTACTTGTGCAAACAGGGATCATGTTGTGCCAATCATACATTTTAGTGGAACTACACAAGACAATACAATGAACTTTATCCCAGCCAATGCTTTAACTCTGCTGGAAGTTCATGATAATCTTTCGATATAATCTTAGCATTGGTAAACAAGAGTGATTTCAACCATACATTTGAAGTGCAAAAAAATATATGCTATTGTGTGATTCTAGTGAGTGCTTTATCATCTCTTATGGGACTACATGAATAAGCGTTTTTTCTCAGGTTGGTACGGGCCTAAGGCCTTCATCCATATTAGTTTGCTGTCATCTCTATTTGTATCGTGCGACTGTCATGAGAAACTCCTTTATCTTTGCACGTTAAAGTTTTGCAACCTATGATAAATGGCAATGCTTTGAGTGTTGAGCTAATTGGCATTGATTAAATAAACTAATACCTCTCTTTAAGCAAGACTATTATGTTGCTAACTTTACCCATTAAGATAATGAGGGTGCTTCTATTTGTTAGTGTATGTTTCATCAACTAGTCCCACTATTACAGTAATCTCACTCTCTCAATATATGTGCCAACAGGGATGCTCGATTTTGGTGGAACTGCACAAAAACTTTGGGTGCTTCATTGCCTCGACAGCTTCCGTCCTTTCCTGTCAGTCGCTAATCTCGGCTTGCTTTCTTCCTCTACTGTCAGTCGCTTGGCTTATCTCGGCTTCCAGTCAAAGGAAATAGTAATTGATATGCTACCTCACACAGGTTGGTACTGGTCTTTATCCTGATTATTGTGCCTGTCATATGTATTGGTAATTTGGTATTGTGCTACTATTTGCCGATCTCATAAAGGAGTAATTTGGAGCCTGAACTCGAAGGCAAATAATTACATCGGGTGATTTCAGTAGAACTGCACAAAATGATCAGATGGACAGGTACTTATGTTGCTGCTATGTACTCCAAAGTTCACTCAGACAAGCATCGATGTTGACAAGAAGAAGTGCCTATATTCATTCGAGTATCAACATGCGTCAACCAATTGTCAAACTCCAAGTATTAGGAGAGTGAACGCCAAAAATATTGCTTGGTGCATAGCCTAGAAAAACGCAGTCCTGTCCTTGCTCCCAACTGGTGCCTTTTGGTTATCGGCACATATGGTAGCGAACTATATGGCATGGAGTCTAAAGATTCCAGACAAGTTGGTTGACGCGTATATTCATCTGGCACTTAATCAGTCTGCACGCAAAGGATGCTCCATTTTCAGTTAAACTGCACAAAAAATTTGGGTGGTTCATTTTCTCAACCGCCTCCTTTCACGTCTGCGATGTAGAATTTTGGTGAGATACAGGACCAAGATGAGTCAGTAAACTAGTTGGATGAAAGTAGTGGCCAAGTTGCTCAAACCTCCCTTGGCACGAGGCCACTATTTGAGGATAAACCTACAAGAAAAGTTCAGATTTTCTGTGCTGCCTCTTTTGTACTCAAAAGTTTACTCGTACAAGAACTACTTTTAGCAAGAAGTACCTCCGATTGAACACCATTTACCAGTCTGTACCTTAGGTAATTAAAGTTCGTCCATGGATCATATTGGATGTTATATCAATCATTTGGATGCGTAAACATACTGAACATGTGTATATCTGAATCTTTTTGTGAATTATGTATGAATATTGTCATGTGACCTATCAATCATTTGGATGCATAGATAGCTTGTGTATATATGAATCTTTTGAGTTGTTGATAGTGAATGTTGGCTATGAATATGAACGTCTCTTGTGAACCTGAGTTTGATACGAATGTTTACCTTTTCTATGGTATTTGTGTGTGAACTTGTTAGTATGCCTACTATGGGGTATAAAACGCAGGTCTCTGTTCTATTTATCTATATATAAGAATAATAATGATGTGTCCTTTATGTTTTCCCTTCTAACCACATTATATATATTTATATTATTACTATTATCGTATATTTTTTAGAGACTTATATACATTATAAAAACATCCCACGTGTTATTAACTTATAAAAGTAAATGTTTAACGGAAGTTGGCAAGGAAAATCCTGGTTGTTTTTGACTCACAGGCAAGGAAAATCCTTTTTTTCGAAATAGAACAGGCAAGGAAAATCCTGGTGATTGCGTACAAAAGTTTGCGAAGATTTTAAGGACCAATTTAATAATAACGCGCTCATTTTTATTTTGAGCAATAACTCGCTAATTTGTTAATTATATATATATATAATGTGCCTCTCCGGTTTATTCTTTGATATTAATTGCTCCTTCTAACATAACATTATATATATAACGAGCCCACCTAATAAATGTATTTCAAGGAAGTGCAAATGACCTAGGATTTCTTAGAAAATATAAATGGGCCTGATTGACGCGAAATTATTTGTTCACCTAGCCCAGCAAATGGACTGTACATTCTAGAAAACATGGGTTAAATATATGCCACATTTTTGTAGGCTGACATGTGGGCCAATAGGTCGAAGCCTACGCAGGGCGTTGTCAACTTTGTCAACAAATGATTGTGTCATCCACAACCATTGGATTTATATCCAACGGTCGGTATGCACCTTCAATCTCTCGTCTTCTTCCTCTAGCGTCGTCGGGACCGCCTGGTCCGGCCTCCGGCAGCTAGTGGCTCTGCTTAGCACGCATAGCTTAGTCAATTTGAACGATTCTAGCTGTAGTGACCGTACGATGTCCATCCAACGGCCATCGTGCTTCTTCAACCTCTGGTCTTCATGCTCCTGCCGCCCAAAGTAGCGCCAATCGTGCTGCCTTCTCCTGCCTCCCGTGGCCGGTTGTGATGCCGTGGAGGCCTCACTGCCCCCTACTACTCCCGCCGCTGGCCAGGCCATCCCTCCACTCACCCGCGCTTCCACTACCGCGTCTTCCCCGGCTCTGCATCGTCCCCTTCCTAGGCCTCGCCGTCGTCCACCACCGTGGTGCTCTCCGCGCGGCGTGGTCAACATGGTCAAGGAACGACTTCCATCGGAAGATTACTATACGTGGAGAGGCTGACAGCTGGGTCCACAGCCACAACCCAGTTTTTTTGTGATTTGCCAAGTAAGTCGATTTGTCATGCCTATTGGGCTGCAAATCTTTCAAGACGAGGAGAGCTTTCATTCGGCTGGCAGAGAAAATGGCCCATCAGTAATGAGAAATGGGTTGTATATTTTTAGAACACATCAAACTGGCAATTAGTTTCAAATATCTTTTTTTCATTTCGAGATTTTAAATTACATTAATTTTTATGCGTGGAGAATTTGTTGGATTTTATATTGATATACATTTATTTTTTAAATCAGTTTGAATGTGAGTCGAAATTCCGGGATTAAAAACAGTTCGGACCGCACCAAAATATGCAAAATTTCGTATAATTTTTTAACCGTGGCCACAATATGGGCTGTAATGCTAACAAAAAGAATATGGGCTCCCAAAAAACCTTAAGAATTAGCAAATGGATGTAAATTATTAGAAATAATGGCAGATGGGTTGTATGCTGTTTTCCACAGATTTGAGGCTTTCCTAAAAAAAGGTTGACCCACAAGCAGTGACTGTTGGATATCCATCCAACGGCCGTCATGCTTCTTCAATCTCTTCTCTTCTCGATCCAGCCGCTCAACCAAGCGCCGGCGGGACTGCCTGCTCCCTCCTCCCCGCAGTCGGCTATGCTGCCGCGCAGGCCTCACCGCCCCACCGTACTCCCATCGCTGGCCAAGTCATCCCTCTACTCACCCACACCATCTGTTATTCTCCGGCGACGGCAGACGAACCAGTAAACCCTCGTACAGTCGTACTCCCCTCCGCGTGGGAAAAAACTGCTGATTCTTCCCTACCTCTGTGTTGTTCCCTTCCTAGGCCTCGCGTCGTCCACCGCCCTGGTGCTCTCGGCGCGGCCTGGTCAACGTGGTCAACGACCGACATGCATCTGAATTGGACTGTATGTGGAGAGGCCGACAGCTGGGTCCACGGCCGCACGCAAGGAAATGCCTCCTTATTACACGCAAAATAATGATTCCTCCACCTCACATCAGGGACCCACTGAAAGGGCCTCTATATTTCGCGAAAAAAATGTTACCACCGCTGACAGCTCGGACCCACCAGCTATATCTTCGCACGCAAGGAAGTGCCTCCTTATTACGCACAAAAAAATGTATACTCCCCCTGTTAGCTGGGACCCAATATAGTGGTAGGCTGACTTGTGGGCCTACTAAGTTGACGGGGACGGAGGGCTTTGTCAACTTAGTCAATATGCATGATTCTAGCTCCAATGACCGTACGATGACAATCCAATAGCCGTAGTGCTTCTTCAACCTCTGGTCTTCTTGCTCCAGCTGCCCAAACCAGCGCCGGTCCACTAGAAAAAAAATACACATCCATGACATTTTGGGCCGAACGAGAAAAAATCTGTCATACATATGACACTTCTATGACGATAATTGTGACAAAAACCGATATCATCATAGATGTGGTGCGCTCCTACTTCTATGACAAAAAATCATGACAGAAAATGGGCTTTTCGTCCTGGGCGGGCCGGAGATGCAGTTGCACGACATTCTTTGGGCCGCCCATGACGGAAAAAACCATGGTAGAAGCGAGGGGGAGGAAAATTTCGGGGAGTTCCCGGTTGCGGTGAGTGGTCGGGGGCCGAGCGATGCGCGTTTCTCTCGTACACGTACGCGCATGTGTGCGAGGCGTTGGTTCTAAGTGAACCCGAGCGAGGTGTTGGGCTCCAGCTGAACCCGAGTGATTGCACTGCAGGGGCTCGACCACACCAGGGGCTCCCTACCAGCATCCGCCACGGCGGATTCGCCGCATTGGTCTTAGACCCAATCATCGATGGATTTCACCTCACCAGAGTCCTGATGGACGGCGGCAACAGCTTGAACCTGCATATCAGGATACAGTGCGCAAAATGGGCATAGACCCCTCAAGGATTAAACCAACCAAGACAACCTTTAAAGGCGTCATACCAGGTGTAGAAGCCAATTGTACAGGCTCGGTTACACTGGAAGTGGTCTTCGGATCCCCGGATAACTTCCGAAGCGAGGAGTTAATCTTTGACATAGTTCCGTTCTGCAGCGGCTATCTGTTGGAAATATGCCCTAGAGACAATAATAAAAGGGTTATTATTACATTTCCTTCTTCATGATAATTGTCTTTTATTCATGCTATAACTGTATTATCCGGAAATCGTAATACATGTGTGAATACATAGACCCAGCTGTCAGCCTCTCCACGTACAATACTCTTCTGATGGAAGTTGTTCCTTGACCACGTTGACCACGCCGCGCGGAGAGCACCATGGCGGTGGACGACGGCGAGGCCAATGAAGGGGACAATGCGGAGCCGGGGAAGACGCGACAGTGGAAGCGTGGGTGAGTTGAGGGATGGACTAGCCAGCGGCGGGAGTAGTAGGGGGCGGTGAGGCCTCTCCGGCATCACAGCTGGCCACGAGGCAGGAGCAGGCGGCACAATCGGCGCTGCTTTGGGCGGCTGGAGCAAGAAGACCAGAGGTTGAAGAAGCACGATGGCCGTTGGATGGACATCGTACGATCACTACAGCTAAAATCGTTCATATTGACTAAGTTGACAAAGCCCTCCGTCCCCATCAACTTAGTGGGCCCACAAGTCAACTTCCCACCAAGGTGGGTCCCAGCTAGCAGGGGGAGTATTCACTTTTTTCTTCTTAATAAGGAGGCACTTCCAGTGGGTCCGAGCTGACAGCGGGGGGCACGTTTTTTTCGCGAAATACGGGGGGCCGTCAGGTGGGTCCCAGCAGTCATGCTGGAGGAAGAAGACGAGAGATTGAAGGTGCATGCCGGCCATTGGATACAAATCCAATGGTTGTGGATGACACAATCATTTGTTGACCAAGTTGACAATGCCCTGCGTAGGCTTCGACCTATTGGCCCACATGTCAGCCTGCAAAAATGTGGCATATATTTAACCCATATTTTCTAGAATGTACAGTCCATTTGCTGGGCTGGGTGAACAAATAATTTCGCATCAATCAGGCCCATTTATATTTTCTAAGAAATCCCAACCCATTTGCACTTCCTTGAAATACACGTATTAGGTGGGCTCGTTATATATATAATGTTATGTTAGAAGGAGCAATTAATATCAAAGAATACACCGGAGAGGCACATTATATATATATATATATATATATATATATAATTAACAAATTAGCGAGTTATTGCTCAAAATAAAAATGAGCGCATTATTATTAAATTGGTCCTTAAAATCTTCGCAAGCTTTTGTACGCAATCACCAGGATTTTCCTTGCCTGTTCTGTTTTGAAAAAAAGGATTTTCCTTGCCTGTGAGTCAAAAACAACCAGGATTTTCCTTGCCAACTTCCGTTAAACATTTACTTTTATAAGTTAATAACACGTGGGATGTTTTTATAATGTATATAAGTCTCTATAAAATATACGATAATAGTAATAATATAAATATATATAATGTGGTTAGAAGGGAAAACATATATTGGACACATCATTATTATTCTTATATATAGATAAATAGAACAGAGACCTGCGTTTTATACCCCACAGTAGGCATACTAACGAGTTCACACACAAATACAAGAGAAAAGGTAAACATTCGTATCAAACTCAGGTTCACAGGACACATTCATATTCATAGCCAACATTCAATATCAACAACTCAAAAGATTCATATATACACAAGCTATCTATGCATCCAAATGATTGATAGATCACACGACAATATTCATACATAATTCACAAAAAGATTCAGATATAGACATGTTCAGTATGTTTACACATCCAAATGATTGAGATCACAGCCAATATGATCTATGGACGAACTTTAATTACCTAGGGTACAGACTGGTAAATGGTGTTCAACCGGAGGTACTTGTTGCTAAAATTAGTTATTGTACGAGTAAACTTTCGAGTACAAAAGAGGCAGCACAGATAATCTGAACTTTGCTTGTAGGTTTATCCTCAAATAGTGGCCTCGTGCCGAGGGAGATTTGAGCAACTTGGCCACTACTTTCATCCAACTAGTTTACTGGCTCATCTTGGTCCTGTATCTCGCCAAAATTCTACATCGCAGACGAGAAAGGAGGCGGTTGAGAAAATGAATGACCCAAATTTTTTGTGCAGTTCAACTGAAATGGAGCATCCTTGGCGTGCAGCCTGATTAAGTGCGAGATGAATATACGTGTCAACCAACTTGTCAGGAATGTTTAAACTCCATGCCATATAGTTCGCTACCATATGTGCCGATAACCAAAAGGCACAAGTTGGGAGCAAAGACTAGACTGCGTTTTTCTGGGCTATGCACCAAGCCATATTTTTGGCGTTCACTCTCCTAATACTTGGAGTTTGACAATTGGTTGATGCCGGTTGATACTCGAATGAATATAGGCACTTCTTCTTGTCAACATCGATGCTTGTCTGAGTGAACTTTGGAGTACATAGCAGCAACATGAGTACATGTCCATCTGATCATTTTGTGCAGTTCTACTGAAATCACCCGATGTAATGATTTGCCTACGAGTTCAGGCTCCAAATTACTCCTTTATGAGATCGGCAAACAGTAGCACAATACGAAATTACCAATACATATGACAGGCACAATAATCAGGATAAAGACCAGTACCAACCTGTGTGAGGTAGCATATCAATTACTATTTCCTTTGACTGGAAGCCGACATAAGCCAAGCGACTGACAGCAAAGGAAGAAAGCAAGCCGAGATTAGCGACTGACAGGAAAGGACGGAAGCTGTCGAGGCAATGAAGCACCCACAGTTTTTATGCGGTTCCACCAAAATCGAGCATCCCTGTTGGCACATATATTGAGAGAGTAAGATTACTATAATAGTGGTACTAGTTGATGAAACATACACTAACAAATAGAAGCACCCTCATTATCTTAATGGGTAAAGTTAGCAACATAGTAGTGTTGCTTAAAGATAGGTATTAGTTTATTTAATCAGTGCCAATTAGCTCAATACTCAAAGCATTGCCATTTATCATAGGTTGCAAAACTTTAATGTGCAAAGATAAAGGAGTTTCTCATCACAGTAGCACGATACAAATAGAGATGACAACAAACTAATATGGATGAAGGCCTTAGGCCCGTACCAACCTCAGAAAAAAAGCTTATTCATGTAGTCCCATAAGAGATGATAAAGCACTCACTGGAATCACACAATAGTATATCTTTTTTTGCACTTCAAATGTATGGTTGAAATCACTCTTGTTTACCAGTGTTGAGATTATATTGAAAGATTATCAAGAACTTCCAGCAGAGTTAAAGCACTGGCTAGGATACAGTTCATTGTATTGTCTTGTGTAGTTCCACTAAAATGTATGATTGGCACAACATGATCCCTGTTTGCACAAGTAGGAACAAGGTGAAACCTTCATTAGCTTAGTGAGAAAGGATAGGAAGACATTAGCATATTACTCAAACAGTAGCATCAAATTCATGATGGACAATACGCAAAACATTGCCTCATTGAACTAATGGAAATAAATTGACATGCAAAACAATAGCACTATTATGTCATGACACGAATAATATTCCCTCCCTGCTCCACCACATGATTCACCTCCATAGACAAACATACACACGTACATGATTCAGCAAAGGGTCCTACTAAAGATTTGTTTAACTCCAACAGGAAAATTAGGCTCTAATAAATTAGTGGTACTTAAGTACTCCTAATTAATTAAGTGAGACAGCAGAAGTGGAAGGGCTCCCTGGAGGATTGTCTCACATGTAAGGTAGTCGTTGCCGAAGCCCTTCAATGGCCTCGACTGAGGCCTCTGGCTTCAGCAAGATCGCCTTGGCACTGTTTATTCTTCTTCTTCTTCCTCTTCCTGCTCTGTTTCTCTTTCTCCTCACAAGTTGGTGAAACCAAGTACATGATTGGCCTTCTAATTCAGAATTGGTTTTGTCAGTGAGGGAGTACAAGTGTACTAGTAAAAATAGCATTATTTTCTCATGGCAGTCGGAAAATAGAGATGAACACATGCATTAAATATCATTCTTACCTAAAGGAAGGTTATGGCGCCAATATGGATGATGAGGATTGGAACACATATCTCCCTTTGTGAAGTTCCACCGAAATGAACCAACTGTTCCATTCTGACATTCCAGTTAAACATCACAAAAGTCACTTCTTTTAAGAAGAGTTTTGTGCAGTGCACCAAAAGGTCACAACAGTAACCAGGTGATTGGATATCCCTGTTTGCACAAAAAGGTACAGAGGAAACAGTCAGAGTCTCAAAAAATTACAGGCAAAAACATTTGGCTAAACTTGACATGGCTTATAACAGTGGCATGGCTTCATTTTTACCAGGGGCATTAGATTAAGAACAGCTAAATATTTGGTATAAGGGCATGGGACAGTAGGTGCACCAGCAGTCCAACACCATGTACGTAAACAGGGGCATAAAGTGGTGATTCATAGTTTGTTGCCCCGAGAAACAAACATCCAAGAAACATATCTGGGTTGGTCCCATTTTCCTTCAGTCTAGCCACCTACTCCTATTTGTGGATAGCAAATCTAGTCCTGGTCATAACACTGTGTCAATCGTTACCCCTATATTTCCCTTTTCGACCATGAGACCGGTTGGATGACCAGTCTGTACTACTTTCACCCCCTTTCCTTCCTGTTTGTACCAAGTCCGATGTACATACTAAATCCCCCCACCCACACTTTATTTCTTGTTTGAACCAAGTACTCCCTCCGTCCGGAATTACTTGTCATCAAAATGGATGTGTCTAGAACTAAAATACATCTAGATACATCCATTTCAATGACAAGTATTTTTGGACGGGGAGTACAAGATTCAACTCCATGAAGTAGCTTTACCTCTAACAATAGAAGACAAAAAATAGTGTTGGGATCTACGGTAGGGTGCGTCGACTGCAATTTAAAATATTCCGATGCGCAGAACAACAGGAACATGCTACGGGAGATGGATCACAGTTCGTTACCACTAGACGCGCAGTGCCGTGCAGCGGAAGAAGAGTTGGGGTAGCGCGTCCGCGTGGATCGTCTCCTCCTCGTCCGATCTCCCTCAAACAGCCGGTCGTCCGATCCCACATACAAGTTCGCCGGAGCGGCGCAAGTGCACCGCCTCTAACGGTATCCGCGCGTGTAGGAGGAACACCGTGCGGCGGACGGCTAGGTCCGATCACACAGTCGGCGACGAGTGGAGGTGGCTATTCACAACACATGCAAACCCTAGTCACATCGCCGAAGAGATCAACCTCATGAGTGTGCCGCACCTCCACTTTATATAGGCGTCCATCGCAGGCTCAACACTTGGCCTCGAACGGACCCTAAAGCCCAAAGTCTACTCTGTCACGTTCCTAATCCAGTTCGGATCACATCCGACTAGTGTCCTATGAACCGACCTCGTAGGTTCCTTCCCTTAAGCGTGCGACCTTTTAGGGGCAAGTCAGCTTGGTCACAGTTTGGATCACCTCCGACCTGCACGGTTGGTAGCGGACTCTAGCAAGGCGTGCCGACCACCAAGCAAACTATGAAGCTGGTTAGGCGAAACTGTAAAACATGTCACACGATATATGTTGTCGGGCTCAAGGCGAGATTTTCATCCTTGTGCTAGCCCGACCTCTTTCTCGTTCCAGTGATACCGATTATAAACCGGATTATCTCATAATCCCTGTCGCATGGCCATGCTTAGCCTGGTCGGATCACATGAGGGGCCCAGAGTATATCTCTCCTGATCGAAGGGGCAAATCCCATCTTGCTCAACCATGTCTCGCAGCATGGGACTGGACAAACCCAAAACCTACATTTTAACTACCCAATCACGAAGTAGCGTTTGGTCAGCCCAAAGCAAGTCTGTCACCATCCCGAGTACATGCGTCATCTCAGGTCTTAGGACATAGAACGTATGTTGTACTAGAGACTCACAGATGACATATCGCCGCGTCTCATAGTTGGGTTTGTCCGACTCGGACCTTATCTCGACTCGGATCCGACTACGTCGAATCCGACCAGACCCTTCCAAGTCCATATTATCTGGTTAGCATCCAAAGCTCCATGGCTAGTGAGACCAAGCCATCGACTGTGTCATATGCTAGTCTAGTCGGCTGCGCGTCCACACAGCCCTTTCGACTAGGGACCTTTTAGGACAGTCATCATACAATGCATAGTCCCACAAACAAGTCACGTACTTGCTGATACACATCATTGATAATGTCCAAGGACTATCTTTATTCATAAACACATAGGAAATATCATCATACATGATTGCCCCTAGGGCATATCTCCAACAAATAGGTGATATTGGACCATCCGATCGAGACGGGCTGAGAGGTAGAAAATGATGCACTTGCAGCGACGTAGCGAGCTGGGGAAGTAGAGCTAAGGCGGTTTCGAACAAAGATATACCTGAAGGTCATCGTGATGTGGATAGGTGGGCGGCGGGAGGCCGGATCCGCCCACAGGCAACAACGAAGGGATCGGAGGACCTCCCGCGCCGGCGCTCGGCTAGAGATAATGGTGCGGCCGGCAGTGGGTCTCCTCCCTCGCTGTCGACGATAGCCTAAACACTGCCCCTCCTCCCCTTCACCGGCGGAGGGGGATACGTCCGGATCTGTAACCAGCGGTGAGGATAGAAAGCCAGTGTTTTTTGAAGGGAGAAAGACAGTGTTACTACCCCTATCTTGTTTAGATCTGGAGAGGATAAGAGTGTGTGTGAATAGAGCAACCCTAGCAAGAAAGCGCGGAGGCTCCGGCCTATATATACGTAGTGGGGTAGTTTTCCTTTTTCACTCCATCAAAACAATCGTTTAAAATTGTGTACTACTACATGCGAGGTCGCGGTTTTTTTTAGTTGTTGATTGTTTTTTGAGATAGCTACCCGCTTGTTCCAAGTGGTGTTACGGTGTGCCAGGTCACACTTTGTATCGTTCAAGTCTGGTATTACAAGTCCCTCCATTAAATGAACAACCACCCCCTCGCAAAAATTGTGAACAAGCCCACGGCTAAAATTAGCGGAAATGTGGGTTGCCCCAACATGCATTATTATTTATGTTTTCTACTCCACATGTCATAGACACAAAAATAATGTGTCATAGACACAAAAATTGTGGCAAGATTCCCTTAGGCAAGCCAAAGTATGTCTAACAATGTGGGTTAGGCAAGTGTCGCAAGTGTGTGAAAAATAATGTGGCAACCTAAGACAAACATAGTCACAATCCAAACAGCCCCGTATTTTTTTGTGACATGCATGAAAATTTGGTTAGTTAAATTTATAGTCAAAATTTGGCAAGGTGCATCAAATCAACACATGCAAGTATCAAAAGGAAAGTCACGGCATGCATGCATGCGTTGTACTCCCTCCGTTTCCAAATATAAGGCTTTTTAGAGATTGCAACAAGTGACTACATGCGAAGCAGAATATGTCTACATACGAAGTAGTTCATTTGAAATGTGTAAAAAGACTTTTATCGAGTGCAGTCCTTTGATGTGTCACATCAACTCGTACAAGACCGAGAGATTTGATTAGTACAACGCCCTCTCCCTCGCGAACTGAGCTCCGGTGCCTTAACTGCACCTGCCTTTGGATCCATGACAGGAGGGCCAACCACCTGTTGGGCCCACCTGTCATGGACGCAAAGGTAGGAGCAGTAAGTAGAAGCTTTCGCTACATGCTATCTCTCCCACATGTAGAAGTAGGAGTAACATCATTGTTTGTCTTCTCGAAGAGGCGAAGAGCCAAGCGCAACCCAAACATGGCAGTTGCGAACGCTCGCGTGGTGCGGTGCCTTGGAGCACGCATATAGTATCCAGGCTCTTGCATGAGACAAAATTGCTATTGTTTAACAATTAAACTCCATCATCCATTGGTTGATACTCATTCTGCATAGGTCCACGCGCTTAGCACCATTTCCTCCTGGGGTCACCAATGTTTATTTGCTAATTAATAGAATTGCTTGCAATGAACTAGCCATTGCAAGTCATTAAAAGCATGCACACCTCTCATCTCTTATTGGTTGATATGTCAAGAAACAAGAAACAAGGTAGAAGTTAATGCACCGCGCCTAAGTGTTTTGGGACTATTTTGTTTTCTTAAGATGACTTACACACCTAGACGGAGGGAGTAGTATAGCCCTGTAAACCGGAAAGGTGTATTTGCCTTTCTAGAGATTTCAACAAGTGACTAGACTACAGTGTGTGCAGCCGTGCAATACTCCCTCCCTTCCGGTTTATAGGGCTCAAATCTCAAATCTCATGAACCAAGGCATTTTGCGATTGGAGGAATGTATCTCGTACTACTTTACAAAACTACCCTAATTAAACTCATGCATTAATTACGTAGTTCTCTCATTTTCCTCTCTACCTTGGTCGCGGTGCACAATATTGAGCACTCCTATATGGTTAGCCGCTCTATCAACATGCGGGACATTTCAAAGCATCCGGGCCCACGTGCCATCCTCCAAATCACAGCAAGGTGCTACAGTCGAGACTCACCTGTCACCCCGGTGTGGCCGTCATGACCCATCATATCACAAAACCCACACCTTTACCAGCAGTGGTAAGGTGGCCTCAAGGTTGGACTGGACGAAGCAACCATCATTTCGCTGGAACGCTCTATCAAGCCCTTTCTTCCCTTTGTTGAAGAAAACCTCACTCCAGGCTACTCACTTCTGCCATTTTTCTTCTATACCGACGAAGGAAAGGTGGGCGAATCAGTTATGCTGCTATATTTTCATTCCAAGAATCTTCTTTTTGCGAAGCACCGACCGATTCTCACATCCTATTATTTTCCCATTTTAATTGCGATTGTGGTTTCCTTTCGATTGCTTTTTGTTTGTCAGTTCATTGATGGATCCTGGAGCACTAGGAAAAGAGTTGCTGGCGGACAACCCACTGGAGACAGCGATCTCCAGGAAGCGAGCACCGACCAACGAGTTGACCATGTTGGCGGGCCAACCCATGGAGACGAAGAACTCCAAGAAACAAGCACTGGCCAAAGAGTTGACAACGTTGGCGGAGGAACTCCTCAAAGAAAGTTGGAAGAAAAGCAAGGGCCCCACCATGCCTACCCCAGGAACTCTGATTGCTACCTATGTGAGGCTCAAGACCGAGTTTGAGGAAATACTCTCCGTTGAGAAGCCGTATTCCCCTGGCAAGGTGATGGCCCCCATCAAGGACGAGGAGATGGTCCCCGGAGGGATGAGATCCCCCGGTGAGCTGCACAAGGTAAAAATAATGGCTTATTACCATAGTTGTGGTTTTTGATTATTTGCAATGTGCTTGCTAATATGTTAGGGTTGTGCAGGTGCCGGTGGACGTCCTTGATGATTCTGATGTCGTGGCCCGTCCTATTGGCATCGCCCGGGAGATCGATTCAGATGCCGCTGTCCATCCTGTGGACATCGGCCCAGAGATCGATTCCGATGTCGCGGTCAGTCATGTGGACATCGCCCCAGAAATCGATTCCCATGCCGCTGTCCGTGCTGTGGTCATTGCCCGAGAGATTGATGACAAGAAATAGTTGGTTGCGCTAATCCTTCAGAGTAGTTTGCATTGCCCTGTGTTTAATTACCAGAATGATGCATGTTATCAAACCATCTTAGGGCTAGTGCACTGTCTTGTGTGGGAGGATCTTGTTAATTTTGTTTGATAGTGAATCAGGTGATGAATCATGCGAACCCTCTCTGAGTTATGGAAACAGATGTATCCTCACCAGCTTTTGATGTAATATATGGCATGCTTAGATGTAAGTTTGAACTGTTTATCATGTCAACAGGGCGTTTTTGATGATTCTTGGTGTTAGTAGGCTAGCTACTGTGCAAGCTATAGTACTTGCAAAACACTCACCGAAGAGAAACGTTGGGGCTGATGAGCTTGTGGTACACTTATACTTACCCTCGTCGATCAACCAATAGCCCTAGCTCCTAAAATTGTAGGCTTAGCGATTGATCAGACAATAGTCGACACGGATACATTCAGGCCTCATTTGGTTCATAGGTTAGGAAAATCGTAGCAAAAGTACAGAAAACGTGCAACCCAAAATCATAGCAGTGCAGAGACGTACTCCCTCTGTTCCAAAATAGATGACCTAGGCGGGCTAGTTTGGCCTAGTGGGTTTCAGTGATATGACGTGGTACAGTGCCGTCCAGTCTTCGTGTGTGGTAGCAGTATTGCGGCTACACTAAGTTTTCTTGAAGAAGAGGAATTCAACAAAGTCATGATGGTTCCTTCGTTCGAACAACTTACAGTGGGAAAGGTTGGGCCTGCGATATGATCGGGGTAGACCAGGATAATTTTGTGCATGGCAGGTGGACCAAGATGGTCGACGTCCCACATGTCAGCCAATGAAAGTATTCTTTCCTTTATAGAGGACGAGCAACAAGTATTCATTGTTTATTTTTTATGAAAGCTATTGTCTCCACTGTTACTCTTTGACTTTGTCAATGCCTCTCTCTCCTCCACATAAGTGGGGACTACTTGCTATGCATGCGACGGACAACTGGCATCTTGAGGGGCCAGGGCGGTCAGAGCGGGCTCTGGAAGCGGTCCGGACTCCAGCATGGCCCACCTCACATTATCACCATATATTTCTTGGAGTCCGTGCGCGGCGGGCGGGCGATCTCTTCTCCCTCCCCCATTTCTCTCTTCTCAGCCGACACCGGCCGAGCGGTTAGATTTGGGCTATCGATGGTTTATTCAATTACAGTCCCACATGTCAGTGAAATTGCAAGACTGTCGGGGGTGCGATGCGTACGAGTCCTAAGTGTGCCGCCTTTTCCTTTAGAACTTGCGAAGCGTAACAGTTTCGCACGATCGATCGATAAAATGACGAGGGCGGTGCTTTCCCGCTCGTTAGGCGGGCTAGTTCGAGTGATATGACATGCTACAATGCCGTCCACTTGCTCCATTTTTATGTAAGCAAGAGTTTACACTCTTACGCGGGAGGAGTGTGAAACACCGCGGATCTGATTTTGATCGAGGGATAACTGTTCCCTGCCAAATAATGGAGGACTGTTAGCGATTATAGCATCATAGTTAGGGCATCTCTAGCGCTGGCCATCCGATGCTGCCCGCATACCTTTCGACAACTATATGAACTAATCGGACGAAATTCGTGCAAACAAAGAAAATTTCAAATTAACCGGATGAAATTCATTACATTTCGAAAACTTTTCCTACAAACTGGACGAAATTCATTACATATTTCGCACAAACTGTACTAAAACCTACTCTAAACATCTAAATGATCGCCGGCGCCCGACCACCATGTCCGGCCATGAACCCGAGAAATCCGGCCATTGCCTTTGCCACCTCCTCATCCGCCTCGATAACCTCCTCCTCCGGAGCACAAGGTTCTGAAGATTTCCACCTCCACGTCGCCGTCAAGCGGCTAATTAGCCACCGATGTTTACCCCACCAAGCTTGGCGTCGACTGAGTGGAGTAGCGGTGGCCTTCCCGGGACCAGAGCGGCGGCGACCTACCATGTACTAATCTTCCTCGCTGTCGGCTGCGCCCACGCACGCGCACCGGCTTCATGGTCGTGGCAGCGGAGGGCGGCCGGGGGGTGCCGGCGATGTCCTTCGTTTGCTCCTGTGACAGTACATCGAACAGGCTTTGGAGCACGCCCGGAGCGGAGCCACCAATGTCCCTCGTCTGCTCCTGCGACAGTACGTCCAAGAGAGCTTCGGAGTGCCAGGAGGCCATGGTTGGAGTGGTGCCGACAGAAGGAAGGGACCGAAGGAGAATAAGTGTGGGTCTTTGGCTATGGCTGGGAGCTGGGGCTCAAGTTAATATAGAGAGCGAATGGCAATGAGCCGCGGCAGACGGATGGACAACTGGCGCCGAAGTAGGTTCACCGGGCGTTAATGCGGACGCTGATTCAGTGACTTAACTGCAGACGCGTTGGGTTACAGACATGTGGGCCCAACGGGCATCTGGCCCGCATGTCAATGACACACCAATTGCACCTGTAGTTAAGTCCGGTGAATGCGGCATTGACATTTTGGAGAGACGGTGACCGTTTTAGGTGGGAAGCGCGCGCTAGCGATGGAAGGGTATTCGGTGTGTAGTGGCACTAAGATCGATCGCTCATGATAGTACTTACTCTGTACCATACTACCATAGTACCCTCTCTAGCTAGGCTATTTTATAGATTGTCGCTGTGAGGGATAATATACATGAGAAAGGCGGTCCGAGTATGACCGTTGGTGTTGAGCCAAGTGAATACATGCTCGGCGTTCGCGTAGGCCTCCATCAAACGTCTAAACAGTAATGTCAGGCACCACTGGGGCGCGCAGGTGATGGGCTCGCTGTTTGCGTTGCACCATAAGTAGGACTTTGATTTAGAGGGTGACGTGCATGCATTAGCATGCTTTGATAGCAAGAGCGTGAGTGTCTGACCCAAAGTATTTCATTTTCATTTGGCTGACGAGGGTGCATTACAGCGACGAGTCCGTGGTTTGATTCCCCACATACGCATAATTTTGGTTTTTACAGTATTTCTTTCTCCATTGATAGGTAGGCCCGCATAGATAGATAAAGAACACGAAGTGATGAGCCGCATGCGGACTGTTTGACTGGTCAACCAGACAAATACGAAGCTATACGCTAAGCCAGTGAGCGTATAATTACCATATCTCGTATACAATGATCAAAGTGTGCTATCAAGATAAGTTCGATGACCGCCAATGCATTTTACTCGGTAATAAATGACCAGGATTGAAGGGGAATCCAAATTTGCTTTGTCTTCTGTCCTTGAGCTCTTGACAAACCAAGGCACTATATAGTTGTTCGGCCACTCCACCCCAAATCTCTCACCAAGCGTCGTTCATGCCACCGCGCCGCACACTAACCGGTAAGGCAGCGATGGCATCCCGCCGCGCCGAGTTCCTCGCCGCCCACGACCGCACACAAAATGGTAGGGAAGCGATGGCATCCCGCTGTGCCGAGTTCATCGCCGCTCGCGACCTCACAACTATGTGGGAGGAATTTGAAGATGCCAAGGCCGAATGGGCGGTAGAGCAAGAGGCGGCCAAAGCTGCACAGAGGGAGCAGAAAAGTCAGAAAGCACTCAAGAAAAGAGAAGCCCGCCGCCGCAAGAAAGAAAAGGACGCACACACTGCTGCGGAGAGGTCAGCGGTGATCCAAGCACGGTGGGGTGTCACCGACAAAGCCGGGAAGGAGAACTACGGCATCTGGCCAGCATGTGAGAAGTAGTAGTACTAGTAGTTAGTGTGTGTGTCTGTGTCTGAGTACGAGCATGTACCTGTACTACTAGTTACTATTGTAGTTTTTAGAGAAAATTACCAGTACATTAGCCTAGACTAAATGGAAAAATTCATATCCGATGCATCAAATGGCATCTCTTTCTCTATAGGAATTGAGATGCATGTCATCTCACTTCCTATGATTTTCAAATTCCTATAAAATTCCTATCCTATGAACGAAAGGAGGCCTCTGTTGGAGTAACTACTGTAGCTAGCAGTACTGCTAGTATAGTAGTTTTCTTCAAGAAGCGGAATTCAACGAAGTCATGATGGTTCCTTCGTCCGAGCAGCTTCAAAGTGGGAAGTGGGCCTGTGATTTGATGGCTCATTAGTCATTATTACTATGGCGCGACGACCTGGGTGACTCTCCCTTGGAGTTCTGCGTGCATGGAAAGTGTACCAGGATGGTCGACGTCCCACATGTTGGCGAACGGAAGTATTCTTTCTGATATCGAGCAACAAGGAAACCGCGTGGTATAGTATCACTGCTGATTGGTTCACAAAAAGATAGTATCACTGCTGATTTATAATTATTTTTTATTTCTGATGAATGCTAGCGTTTCAACTCTTACGACGAAGGGTGCCAAACACGGCACGTGCTGGATGTCCGACACGTCAGTGAAAGGACTGGCACATGAACATCGTGGTAGAGCCCAGCGTAAACAAACAGTGTGGTAGAGCATCTCCACTTCTTCCACTTCTGGGTCGGAGACCACACGTAGTAGTACTTAGTGGTATGAACGATACAAAGTGCGACCTGGAGAGAAACACACATCTAGTTGGAAGGTCTCGGGGCATACACGTAAACAAATATATAAGTTAATATGTGCCTCCAACTAATATAGTAGTAGTAGAGTACTAGGCACGTACTCCATAACATCACCGTGCATTGCACGTACAATATTTAGTGGTAGTATGTAGTAATAGACAAATGCCGCCTAAGAGTTCCCTTCTTGACCCACTTTTGGGTGTTTGGTAGAGTGTACGGAGGATGCATGAGTCCACACTAGTTTAGCACAAATACACTAGAAGCATGCATGAAGAGAGCATGCATGAAGAGGGGTGTTGAGTTGAGCATGCATGAAGAGGGATGTTGAGTTGAGCATGCATGAAGAGGGAACAACTATTCTGAGACGAGAACGCAACCAAACACACACTATATGCCATGCATGTTCATACCATTTGTGCCTTTCTTCTTCACTTACCGTGCTACGTTACTCAGGTTCGTACGTCCACTCCTGGGTACATGTCCGTCTCGTAGTTCCAATCCCACGTGTTCTTCATATAGATGGAACGATCCTTGCATAAAATGTGCACCTTGATGCTAGATGTCTCGCGTGTTGGCAAAAGGATGAACAAAGCTCACGTAAAAAATAGAGTGGAAGAACATAGATTCCGGACGACCGAGAAGGAGTAAGGAACCTCATGGTGGAGCATCTGCACTCATCATATTTAATATTATTCAGCAATATAAAATTAACCAATCATCTCCATAGTGGACTGGAAGAGTAAGAAACACGGCAGCCCAGTGTAGTTACATCATACTAGTACATGGCTAACCCACGCTATCAACATATTTCTTGGCTTCCGTGCGACACCTATCTCTAGTAACCAGCAGCCTGTATCGCTTCTCCCTCCTCGTCTCTATCAAAGTGCGGCGGGCTGGCGTTTTTGCCGTCTATTGAGGTTGGTTAACTCATCACATGTTAGCGACATGCCAAGAGCATTCTAAAAAAATTCCTTTCACGTTCCGTTTTCAAAAATAAAAAATCCTTTCACGTACGAATTTGCCTGTATGCTTTGAGCAACTTGCATGTCCTATACTGCTCCTGTTTGATACTCTAACTTAGCTACAGGTTAGACTAACTCATGACTAACCCTGAACTAACTGTAGCCAAAGAGGTGTTTGGGTGACAGGGTTAGATTGACAATAAATGCACTTGATGGAGAGAGAAAAGTGATTTTTCAGTGGTCCCAATGAGAACTATCTCCAGTTAGCACCTCTTGGGTGGGATAGTTTTTTTTGGTGGGTTCGGTGCAACTTGCTCCAATTTAAACCCTCATGCTTGGATACTTTAGGGCTATTTGAGCCCCAACTAGCTCAAACTAACTCTAACCCATGGATCCAAACAAGTTCTATGGCTAGTCTCGACGCGGAGCAGTCGCGTGCACCGGGAAGCGGCGCTCTCTCGGCCGTCGCGCCACTTCAAAGCCGGCGCAGTGAGAGGTCCCCGCTCGGCCGGCATACGCCTCCCAGGGCGACGCTACTTCATGCGGGAAGCGCGCGCTGGCAAGGGAGTATAGGTTTTGAACCGTTTCAGGTGTAGTACTGGTAGTTTGCAAAACTACTCAATTATTGCACTCAGTTTCCTAAGAAATTGTGGTAAAAAAATGTTACTCCACAGCCCGCTTCCCTTCTCCTTCCTCTTCCACCGCCCGTGCACGTCCGCGGGAAGCGACCGGTCAACCCTTATATAGGCGTGCTAGCACAAAAAGATGCATGCATGACCACTAAAATTTCCATATTAATGCGCCGCTCCGGCAAGAGTATGGCGTATGTTGTTACCTTCGGCCGGGCCATGGCTACCGGGTGACGGCGACCAGAGAAGAGGCGGTGGGAGGGGAATGAATGCAGCTACTATTTGGGTTCGCCTTCCGGCTTAAATAAATGCGCAGCATCACGTGTACCTGCGGGTGCACAAATTTTAACATACATCTCTGCTTAAGTGGGCGTCACGTAACTGGTGTGTGTGAGAGAGAGATTCTGAGAGATAGAGTGCGTGTGTGCGACTCTACTCTTTGGACATGTACTCAACCTTTTGCATCGGGATATAAGTATAATGGTATTTACTTTAGCTAGTGATTTACGTGGTCGTGTTAACGTTGTTGTGTCAAAAAATGTCACTTCTTGCTCATGATTTGTGTTATATAATTACAAGCAAGATTCTCGTGCATTGCATGGAACATCAATATGCATTTTTTTTACAAAACACCTATTGTGATTGACCCATGCAGGAGTAATCCCATGTGTAAAAACTAATGATATCTCGAGAATTTTATCGGAAAACTGGTATCTCGAGAATGTCATCGAAAAAATGAAAGATGAGATATAAGGCGAGGAGGAGTGGAGCATGGTGGTGACTGGTGGTCGGAATGGACGGAGGCATGGGGATGGACGGCGCCGGTAGGCGGCAGCGGCCACCATGCATGCTAGATTGTTCAAGAGACTTATTCCTTTTTTAATTGCTGAGCAATGAGGTTGTGGGAGATAAAGATGTGGAGAGAGGTGTGGGCATCTTTTGTAAAATTATCATAATTTGCTTTCTATCCGTTAGATATAGATCATACGGTGTGTATTACAAGATGGCAGGCACACCATCATCGCCAACTCATTTTTTATAAGGGTATAGATGATAGTTTGCTGACTACTAAAGTAAAGTGGAATTGGTCCATGTTATGCAAGTAAATAAAGGTGATTGTTTATCATACGGGTAAGGTTGGATGAAGGGTGGTAGGAACAAATGCTCCGCTTAGAGCATGTGTGTGTGAGATGGAGTCTTAGTGTGTGTGTGTGTGTGTGGGTGTGTGTGTGAGAGAGATAGAGAGAGAGATGGAGTCTTAATTTGTGTGTGTGTTAGAGAGAGCGCGAGAGATGGAGTCTTAGTGTGTGTGTGGGGGGTGCGTGCGTGCGTGTGTGTGTTTGTGTGTGTGTGTGTGTGTGTGTGTGTGTGAGGGAGAGAGATGGAGTCTTAGTGTGTGTGTGTGGGGGGGTGCATGTGTGTGTGTGTGTGTGTCGCGGGGTCCTCTGTGGCGGATGTAATTTAAGTGTGCATGGCTTCATCATAGAGAAGTGATGTGTATGGCAGAGGCCACCAACGATGGGGTGTGAGAGAGAAAATGCCTGTAGAGAGGGAAGAGAAGGTGTGTGTGCGTGAGAGGAGTCGACATCAAGAGAACGTGTTTGTTCGAGAGACACCGAGGAAGACTACTATATATCGATGGTGCATGTAGGCGGGAATTAAAGAAAGGGATGGTCTTATTGGTTTCGGGGATATAGGGGAAGAGTGAGAGGCGGCGGGGGGGGGGGGGGGGGGGGGGGCGTAGCTAGAAGGAGATTGTTAAGTGTGAGTGTGTGTTTTACCCATCCAGGCGGAAGTTATGTGCACAAAAGAGGAGAACGATTCGATGTGGCGTTAGGATTGAGGGTAATTAACTATGTATGGAGACATAGAGACCTTCAACGTGCATGTGTGAGAGTTATACATGTATACGTGCGATGTGTGTGTGTGTGCGCGCGTGCATGATCAAGATAAAAGAAAGAAGACGTAAGTCATAAGATCAACGACCTGGGAGAGACGGATCAGTATGACAATATGCATGCATGTGAGAATGCAGTGAAGAAGGCCCGACAATTGAGCATGTGTTTTTGTCTTTAAGAGATAGTGGCGTGGGATGGAGCATGCATCTATGGCGAGCAGAGGGAGTGAGGCACAATGATTGTGCAAAACATATCAACCTATAAATGTATATGTATGGAGAGACATATATAGTGTGGGTGATAGGAAGCAAGACTCCGCGCGAGAAAGAAATGTTGACGGAGAAACTACAGATGGATACAGAGATGGAGATGCTAGCTAGAGGGACATCCGCTAGTTTGGGTGTTGGAGATGACCGACGGGTAGTTCAGAGGGTGAAGTTATATATGTGTGTGAGAGGGCACTTGACTGCATGTAGAGAGAAACATATGTAGTGTGCGTGATAGGAATCAAGAGTGAGGGCGAGCAAGAAGGTTGATGGAGAAACAGATAAATAGAAAGATAAAGATTCTAGCTAGTGTGCGTTAGAGATAGGAGTCGAGTGGACAGAAGGCTGAGTTATGTGTGTGGGTGTGAGAGAGATAGAGAGAGGGTGCATGTGAGTCACATACAAACAGATATCAGAGAGAAATGAGATCCCGAGAGACGGAGTTTTGTGTCTGCGAGAGAGAATGATATTTCACAACGAGAGTGATAGCTAGAGAGACATATGAGGGAACGCAAGATATATCTAGGGAGAGAGAGTGCGTGTGAGCGACATACAAGAGAACAATGGAGAAATATGAGACCCTGGGAGACAGAGTTTGTGTTTGTGTGTGAGAAAGAGATATTTAAGAGGAAGAGTCGTAGGTTCTCATATCTAAGGACCGAAAGACATCTCTGTATGAGGGGTGTGCAAGTGGCACACATGGGAATAGTAGAGAGAAATAAGACCCGGGAGACAAAGTTTTGTGTTTGTGTGAGAGAAAGAGATTCCACGTGGAGAATCATAGTTAGAGACACATAGCAGGGAGCGAGATATACTTAGAGAGAGGTAGAGTGATGAAGGTCGAGGGAGAGAGTATCGTCAGTGTGTTACGAAGATAAAAGCTCATTGTCGACATACAAGTAGCATGACAGATACCTGAGAGACGATGAACGCGTATAGGTCCAGAGAGATAGTCCTATATAAGCATGAGTGATAGCTATATGAGACGAATATCTGGATTAAAGGGGATTCAAATATTTAAACTGGAGATCACGACATCGAAAATATCATAACACAAATTGGTGTATCAAACATGCATATTCATTTGAATTTGGGCACACGCATAATGTTATATAGTTACAAACAATGCATGTTTTATATGCAATTAATGTCTAAACGGGATTACACTATATGTTGCGTGTGTGGAACACATTATACATGTTTGAGAAGTAAAAAAAGCCCGCATGAAACACACATTAATTGGAGATAGTTAGCGAGGAATGCATACATTGGATTTTAACATAAAGTGGTTTCAAATATTTGAAAATCCAAATTGATGGATACAACCTTATGAATATGAGATCATGCCATTTGTAAACCATATTTATGTATAAATGGTGTTGTGCTTTTTAAAGTATATATAAAAAATGATGTATATAGAATGTAATTCCAATTGAAAATGGATCCTACCCGGAAAAAAATAGAATACAAATGGGATTCAAATTGAGTTGGCACGAGCGTAAACCTGCACTCTGCAAAATTTGAACGAATCGAGGAAAGTCGCAGTAACCGCTCGAAACCAAAATCTGCGAGATGGAAATTACTACTGCCTATCCCTGCCACGCAAAGCCTATCAGCTGGATTTCTATAGGTTTTGATAGGGATAGGTTTGTAATTTCACCCAAATGTGAAGTAACCGCTTCTCACCTGGATTCATACACGGTGGGTGCCAAAACACAATGTGTCCTCGGCCGAAATCAACTCCCTCCCCGATTCATATTCATACACGGTGGGCGCCAAAAACAAACTCTCGTCGGCAAATATTCGGTGTATGCGAGATTACTGTCCTATCCCCAACCGACTAATGTTGCTGTGATGTAGTAGAAATTTGAAACGGGGGCTAAGTTTGTAAATTTCCTCGCATTTGAGACAAGCGCGCCCTAAATACAAGGTTCCCCCTTCCTCTCTACCTCCCTTCTCCCCATTCGTACTCCGTGGGCGCCAAAATACCCTCTCCACCCCACCCTCCTCCGTCCGCCGCCGTCCGCCACCCCATCCACCACCGTCCTCCTCCACCATGTCGGAGCTGATACCCCGCCGCCGCCGTCCATTACAAGAGATCGACCTCGCTCATCCACGGCTTCAGACCGGGATCCTTGCATCCCGTCCTCTTGCTTCATCCCGACCGTCGTCCACCTTGTCGGTGTCGCTCCTACGACTGTCTCATCCACCGCACCCCGCAGCCACCGTCTACCCTCCTAGATCTGGTTCCACGTCGCCGACAGCCATCGCTACCGCAGCACCATCAAATTCTCAGCAGATGCATACACGGTGCCGCACCAGAGGCGGTACTCTTTCGTATCTGCTCAACTTATTTATCACAGCAAGAAAATAGATCGCCACTGCTTTACTCTGCTTTCTTGTCTTGGTTGCGAAGTTGCCTTTGTCCGGTTTGCACCTTCAGATCCGCCATGGCACGCTCAACACTATACTCCCAATGCTTATGGTTTTCCCCTTTTATATTCCACACTAGTTAAATCACAGTAGGCTGAATTTTTCAGAGCTCGCCGGAGTTCGCCAGTGCGAACAAAGGGGCTCGGGTGGTTGTGGGGCCTCACCAAATGAAGAAAACTCGACGCGGGTGGGGGTTGGGGCGGGGGTGGGGTGGGGGTGGCGGAGGAACACATGCGGTGGGGGCCGGTTGTCCGGCCGGCGGCCCGTGCGGTGTTCTGTATGGGAAGAATCAGAGACGAGGAAGAAGATGGGTTAGGAGACATAGGATCTTCATACAACTGCCTGAAATGGTCGAGAGACAGCTGGGAGTTGCATTCTTAATGCGCTCTGGTTCATCATGTGTGGGCACTGCGCAACCAACATGTTATTATCCAAAATCTGCTTGCTCTTCTTTACCATGTTCCTCTTCCGTTCTTCTTTAATATGTACTCTCTCCATTCCTAAATACATGTCTTTGTATAGATTCCACCATCGACTACATATGGAGCAAAATGAGTGAATCTACACTCTAAAATGTATCTGGATACATCTGTATGTGATCCATAGTGGAAATCTCTACCAAGACTTATATTTTGGAACGGAGGGAGTATGATAGTAGTACAGTATGTTCCTTGTACTGAAGATGAGCAGGGACATTTGCAGTGTAGAGGTCTATACGGTCGGTTGTGATGGACACTTTGAGCCTCTTTGATTAGTAGGATCTTGTAAACATAGGAATAGGATTTGTAGTGGCCTGCCCACTTGAATCCTATAATAATAGGAAGGAAATGTGGGGAGCTATGTCGCCTTTGAGAGTTACACTGATATTAACAGTACCGCACCTTCACTTGAAGAGAGCTGGTATCCGCAGCCTTTCTAGCCGTACCGGCAAACTAGCACCTATATTCCAGCAAGTTCCACTTTGCTGATTTTACTTTGATGCTTAAGGTTTTCCCGTTATATCTACACTATGATCTGTGTAGCTGCTTTGTGACGCACTAGCAACAGTCCACTCTTGAAGCAAAACACTGCAATGACTTACAAAATTGGCACAAGGCATTGAGTGCCATTCTGGATGGAATGAAACTCATACGCTCCCCACGTGTTGACTCTTGTTCAGAATATGATCCTAATGACTCTTGTTCAAAATTGCCACATATAGACAGACAACATGGAATTGCATTTCTTTGGGCGCTGTGATTCATCATGAGTGGGCAACCAACATTGTATGCAATGAAGCGAAACCTCAAGAATATGCTTCCTCTTCTGTTCTTTAACATGTTCCTCTTTGTTTATTTTGTATTTAGTACGTAAAGTATGTTCCTTGTCAGGAAGGGGTGCAGGGACATCTGGAGTCAACAGCTGATAGAGCTAGCCTGTACGTGATCAATAGGCTTTCAATTACTAGCGGCAATACAACACCGTAGTTTCAAGCCAGTTCCACTTTCCCGATTTATATATCGTGGTTATGGTGTACCCCTGTTTTGTACACTATGATCTTCCTAGTTGATGTGTGCTCTTGTTATTATGGTTTGGCAGTAAACTCTCTATAAAGTATATTATGAACCTGTCATCTGCCAGCTATCCTTACTTCTGGAGCCTATTTTTTTGTACTTGTGCCAGATTATATAAATGCACGCACCATATTACAGCACACATGAGCTCTCCCATCAGAATCCAGTGATAGCACACAAGTGTTTACAGGGGCGTCCCTGTATTAGAATATCATCTGCATTACAAAGATAATCTTCTCACAACTATTTATGTTTTCATGGTTCTCAGATATTATACACAATTACAATGAATATCAGAATCCGCGCATCAAAAGAATATTGGGGAACACTGCAATGACTTACAAAATTGGCACCAAGGCATTGAGTGCCATTCTGGAAGCAATGAAACTCATACGATCCCCACCTATAAATTCTTGTTCAGAATATCATCCTAATGACTATTCTAACCTCGAGGAATCAAAGGCAGATGGCATGTCCTGTTCACCCATCAAGGTGCATGTTCTAATTTGGCAAGGTTTTATTAATTGCGCGTATCTTGCATATGTTGTCTTGCATTTCTTCTACTTTGTTGCACCGCCACTTGCTCAGTTTACTCATCATATAACTCAAGATGCCATGCCCATCCATTATTAATACATATTCCATCTGTCATCATACCATTTTTTCCACTCAAATGTGGTTCTTATGCATTAGACAACAAAAAGGAAGAGGGCGATTGCCGAACCCAAAGGAGCATCAACAAAGTCCTTGAAAAACGTGGTGGTGCCGGAGAAATCAGACATCGCCCCACTTATATTGGCTGTACAACCAGTGACACAAAACATAGGACCGACTCCAGCAGACTGTACCCATACTTCACTGTCCACACCACTAGTTCCACCACACAGGACGTGCACTCCATCAAAAGGTATACCGATTTCATTTGCCATAGCACTAGCCGTACCACAGAAAAATCCCACTCCAGCAAAAAGTACAGCAAGTCCACTGGCCGAAGACCTATCCTAACTGCAGAGACGGCCAATTCCTGCAGATTGGAACCCCATTCCATTTATTCCCAGTTTAAAAGACAACGCTTTCAATGTTGTTAGGGACTACGTGCATATATTCCCATCATGGGAAGATTATAGTGAAGACAAACACCATTTTCACATCTTCCTGTCCAACTTACGTGTAAGTGCTATTATTCATGGTTATTATTTTCCTGTTGTCTGTTGATCGAACACATCAATGATTTACATTACATTGGTGTAACTAGGCGAGGGTCAATTTGGATAGTCATGACGAGCAAAGCTTGCTTGTGCTTTTCAAGGAAGCATTGCAGCAGTATTGGTCTTACCTAAGGAAATCACACTTTGATGGCAAGTCTATAAACGAATTTCCGGTGAAGTCTCCTGTGCTAAATTTAGAAGACATTGAATGGAAAAACCTTGTTATGCACTGGTCTCGTTCCCAGGATGAGGTACTGTCTATGAAATCACATGACAATTTGAACTTCTACTTTTCCGCATGTGCCTTACGGATCTTTTTTGCATGAAATCTGCTCGAAGAAGAATTTCGGTTTGAAAAGAACGACAGGATATCACAAATATGCTTCCCGCTGCTTTTCTCTTGTTAGTACCTGTTGTCATGTATCACTGTACTTGCATACATACCTGGTCTATTATGTGACAACAGTATGCATGATAGCTTGCTTATCAATTGTTCGCTCCAAATTATCTGATCTGTATGAATGGTTACATTAGTGTAGAATATATCCAATGCCAGTTAATTTTTTTAGCTCTGCATTGTTCTTGTAAGTACATGTTGTCCTTTATCAGTGTACTTATATTGACAGGTAGTTGTTCATGTACCATCACTCTGCAGCTTATTTTCCTTTGCCCTCCATTTTCTACACATCAGATATATATTTACTCTTACCATAAGGTTGGTACTGAAGAAGTTTAGCTGTGCATTGCTCTTGGCTGTGCCTTTTGCTTGTATCGCTGCACATACATTTATAGCTACTTGGTTATGTAGCATCACTCTTCATCTTATCTTAAATATTCTCCATTTTTTCGTATATTATCACATCTATATATACTCTTAACAAAATGTAGAATAAAGGCAATGCTTATGAAGAATATTATGTGGTAAACTTCTTGAATTGACCCCCCATCAGCATGGACAAGGGCTTTATAGAGCCTCTCTTCACCAGTAATGTAAGTTTGTCCTTCTCAAGCCTTCAAACTTTGTTGTGTATGTTTGGTTAGGCATGACTGCAACAGCTGTTTATTTTTTGTGTTTGCATCAAATTGCATGTTTAAAGTTTATTATGTAGTTCATAAACAAAAGTTTGTCCTTCTCAATTTAAGTTTTCAGTTGTACAACCAAGTTCCTTCTTCATACCATGTAAATTAAACTATACAGAGCAAGTGATCTTCTTTGCACTGCATGTATGCTTCTGTTCTTCATCCACAATCCAGTGGTGTGGTGAACCTACCCACTACAGCACAATGTCATATTCTGCAATGTCTTAACTATGAAAAATGTCATATCATTCTACTATTATTTAAATCATCTCTTTTTTGCCAATCTGAAATGGGATAAATTGATAGCACACTACCCATTGATACTTATGAGTTCTTGAACTGTAATCTAGTGGTGTCGTGAAGCTGCCAACTCCTTCACAATGTCATTTCCTGCCATGTCTTGACCTGAACAATACCATATAGTGTTAATGCATTTTTAAACTGTGTCACTTTATTCATTAGTAAGAAATGTGATGAATTGTCAGCACTGATACTTTTATGTGCAAAACCTGTCATCTGTCTGCTTGTTTATCTTTCAGAGTGAGGAAGATATAAGTGTTGAACAAGCGTAGTCTCATCATCTTGCTCAAGTGCTTGCACTGCAGCTTGCCGGCATGGCTAACCTTTCTTGAACTCTATTGAAGTGTTGTCGGTTTTGTATATTATTTTGTCGGCGTGTTTATTTGCACTGGTGGCGATCTTTGATGCCCAGTGTATGTAAGCCGACGTCTTCTTGTATTTAATTATCATAGTGGCAAACTTTCATGCCCAGTGGATGTAATATGTCGTAATTTCTTTATTGTGTAGTCTAGGTTTTCTCTTATTCACGAGGCTGAAGTTATTTTACTATATATATCATGTCTTCGTAGTAAACTGGAAAAACCGTAAAATTACGGTACATAATCGGGCCGTCATGCAATCACGATGTATGATCCGCATCATGGGCCCCGTCAAACTGGCCCACTAGTAGATTCGGGCCTTTAATAGGCCGAGTAACCCCCGGCCCTCTTTTCGCAAGAAAACTCAATGGGCTTTTAGGAGGCTGAGAAGTAGGTTGGGCCTGAAACGTGCCGAACAGCTCACGGGCCGGTAGCAGCCCGAAATGGACCCCGGCCCATGATTGTGCGAATCAAATCACGGGCTTTTAATAGGCCAAAATTGTCTCGGTCCTTGTTTGGCCCAATCAGATATCGGCTGTGATCAGGCCGGATGCAAACCGGGCCATAGTTAGGCCCAACTATATGACGGGCTTTTAACAGGCCGAAATTAATATAGCGCCGAAATGTTAAACGGGCTCTTAATAGGCCAAAACTAATATCCAGCCAAATTACGAAATGGGCCTTTGGCAAGTGGGCCCAAAAGCATAGCGTCCAGTTAACGGGCCGGACCTGATCTTGGCCGTGATTTGGCCCAGAACGTGGGAGGCTTTTAACGGGCCGGATCTCATATGGGCCATTATTAGGCCCGGAACGTGGCAAGCCATTAATGGACCGGATCAAATATGGGCCGGCATTTGGCCCAAAACATGGCAGCCAGTTAATGGGCCGACCTACTAGGGTCCTCAAAATCTTGTGGGCCTACAGCTGGGCCGGCCCATAAGTGTCGGCGAAATCTCATGGGCCTTTTAGCTCGGCCGGGCCATTATGATCCGCAAGAATTTTGTGGGCCTTTACCTGGGCCGGCCCATTATGGCACACAAAACACTTGTGGGCCTTTACCTGGGCCGGCCCATTATGGCCCGCGAAATCTTGTGGGCCTTTAGCTGGGCCAGCCCATTATGGTCCGCAAAATCTCATGGGCCTTTTGCTAGGCCGGCCCATTATGGTCCGCAAAATCTTGTGGGCCTTTAGTTGGGCCGGCCCATTTAAACTTGATGGGTCGTGCCACGTGTCGACATATCATAGGCGCCTTCTGTCCAATGAGTGGATGACATCTCACTAGTAGAAAAACACCTAATAGTCCCGGTTCGTGAGGGCCTTTAGTCCCGGTTCATGAACCGGGACTAATGGGCCGTTACTAATACCTCCACCCATTAGTCTCGGTTCAAACAAGAACCGGGACTAATGTACCTCCACGTGGCTCTGTGCGCCGAGCCCAGTCAGGGGGCCTTTGGTCCCGGTTGGTGGCACCAACCGGGACCAAAAGTCCATGTTTTTTTTGGAAAGTGGCTGCTTTAGAGGTTTGGGGGGTTATTTTTAGGTTGTTATATTAGCTAGCTAATAGCGAGAAGTGTCCTCTCTTATATCTTCGTCCTTGGTTTACCAACGCTGCTGCTATATATGTTCATTTTACCCGCTGATATAATAACTCATGCATGCTCGCATACATCAGCATATATAATAACAAGTACTCGTCCTACTAATCATGCATCATCATACAACTTCTACTCGTTATTAATAATAAGTCATACGATCATCATCCTCATAGTCATCGAACCCGACCCTACATAATTGTTCTTAACACATGATCATCAGTATCAGGTAGGACCTAAACACCCTTAAGGTAAAATAGCATAAAACAATATAGACCCTGACTCTCCATTATGAAGAATGGCGATCATCCTGTCTCCAATTTTTGCCCTTCACTGAATGTTGCTTCCAAGAAGCTCCTTACGACTGTCCATACATTTTTTCCATTCTTTGATTGTCATGTCTCCACTTCTTTTAGAAACCCGGTATGGACAGTTCAGATTCATAGGAAGACCTGGTTGTATGTTCAAAACATGAAGGCTACCGTGTGTATACATCATATGAGGCACACAATCATTCGGGATTATCTATTGAAAAACATTGTAATAACTTCGTAGTTAGCAATGATATGATGTACTAGTTTTAGAAGTGTGCAAAAAGATGCACGGATGTCGTAATAGTAAAAAATCTTACCAGGGTATCTCCATGGTAGTTACCGTAGTTCAACACGTGCACTAGTTCCACGTTTGACCATAATGTTGAGGAGTTCGATAGTAGACATTGTAATTCTCAAGATCAGTACAAAATGCGACCAGATGATTTTTCTCCTGATAAGTTAGTTCGGAGCCTTCGGTGTAGTAGGTTCTGTCTACCATCTTCCGCACATTCTTTGAAGAATGAAAATAAGCTGTCAATGGAGAATACGTTGTCAACTATTATGAAATAAACAATATAAATTACTTAATAACTATGTTAAGCTCACATGGGGGAAGAATTGGAGGTGTATCCACAAGGACGAAAATCGTAGGTCTCTCTTGCTCGATTGTAGGATCACCAAGATCCATGGTAACAAGCATACCCTGATCAAAACCATACATCTTGCAAAGTGCTTCCCAATTTTTGCAACCAAAGTGGGTTACACTCTGAGCATTGTATAGCTTTACTTGAAAATCCACACCATGATGGGTACTTAGGATAATTTTTTTGGTTTTGAAACTTTCATGGTCTTCAAAACCCATCCTCTCCAAGACATAGCGTCTTGCAAAGCATGGGATAAGCTAGTCGAATTGGAAAAGATGAAAAACATTGTCATGATTAAAATGAAGGAAATATGCCCTAGAGGCAATAATAAAGTTATTATTTATTTCCTCATATCATGATAAATGTTTATTATTCATGCTAGAATTGTATTAACCGGAAACATGATACATGTGTGAATACATAGACAAACATATAGTCACTAGTATGCCTCTACTTCACTAGCTCATTAATCAAAGATGGTTATGTTTCCTAACCATAGACATGTGTTGTCATTTGATTAATGGGATCACATCATTAGGAGAATGATGTTATTGACATGACCCATTCCGTTAGCCTAGCACTTGATCATTTAGTATATTTCTATTGCTTTCTTCATGACTTATACATGTTCCTGTAACTATGAGATTACGCAACTCCCGTTTACCGGAGGAACACTTTAGGTACTACCAAACGTCACAATGTAACTGGGTGATTATAAAGGAGTACTACAGGTGTCTCCGAAGGTACATGTTGAGTTGGCGTATTTCGAGATTAGGTTTTGTCACTCCGATTGTCGGAGAGGTATCTCTGGGCCCTCTCGGTAATGCACATCACTATAAGCCTTGCAAGCAATGTGACCAATGAGTTGGTTACGGGATGATGCATTACGTAACAAGTAAAGAGACTTGCCGGTAACGAGATTGAACTAGGTATTGGATACCGATGATCAAATCTCGGGCAAGTAACATACCGATGACAAAGGGAACAACGTATGTTGTTATGCGGTTTGACCAATAAAGATAATGGGCCACATGGGCCTTGGTGGAAAGAGAGAGGGGCGGCCAGTGTGGGCCGCACGCCCCCTCTCCCTCTGGTCCGAATTGGACTAGGAGGGGGGCGGCGCCCCCCTCTTTCCTTCCCCCCTCTTCCCCTTCCTCCCCCCTCCTAGTAGGAGTAGGAACAGGGGAGTCCTACTCCTACTAGGAGGAGTACTCCTCCTCCTTGGCGCGCCCACAAGGGCCGGCCGGCCTCCCCCCTCCCTCCTTTATATACGGGGGCAGGGGGGCACCCCAGGAGACACAAGTTGATCTACGGATTGTTCCTTAGCCGTGTGCGGTGCCCCCCTCCACCATATTCCACCTCGGTCATATCGTCACGGAGTTTAGGCGAAGCCCTACGCTGGTAGAACATCATCATCATCACCACGCCATCATGCTGACGGAACTCATCCCCGAAGTTTTGCTGGATCGGAGCCCGGGGATCGTCATCGAGCTGAACGTGTGCTGAACTCGGAGGTGCCGTACGTTCGGTGATTGGATCGGTCGGATCGTGAAGACGTACGACTACATCAACCGCGTTGTCATAACGCTTCCGCTTACGGTCTACGAGGGTACGTGGAAAACACTCTCCCTCTTGTTGCTATGTCATCACCATGATCTTGCGTGTACGTAGGAAATTTTTTGAAATTACTACGTACCCCAACAGTGGTATCAGAGCCTGGTTTTATGCGTAGATGTCATATGCACGAGTAGAACACAAGTGAGTTGTGGGCGATACAAGTCATACTGCTTACCAGCATGTCATACTTTGGTTCGGCGGTATTGTGAGATGAAGCGGCCCGGACGGACATTACGCATACTCTTACGCGAGACTGGTTTCACCGTTACGAGCACTCGTGCTTAAAGGTGGCCGGCGGGTGTCTGTCTCTCTCACTTTAGCTGAATCGAGTGTGGCTACGCCCGGTCCTTGCGAAGGTTAAAACAGCACTAACTTGACGAACTATCATTGTGGTTTTGATGCGTAGGTAAGAACGGTTCTTGCTAAGCCCGTAGCAGCCACGTAAAACTTGCAACAACAAAGTAGAGGACGTCTAACTTGTTTTTGCAGGGCATGTTGTGATGTGATATGGTCAAGACGTGATGCTATATTTTATTGTATGATATGATCATGTTTTGTAACCGAAGTTATCGGCAACTGGCAGGAGCCATATGGTTGTCGCTTTATTGTATGGAATGCAAACGCCCTGTAATTGCTTTACTTTATCACTAAGCGGTAGCGATAGTCGTAGAAGCAATAGATGGCGTAAACGACAACGATGCTACGATGAAGATCAAGGTGTCGCGCCGGTGACGATGGTGATCACGACGGTGCTTCGGAGATGGAGATCACAAGCACAAGATGATGATGGCCATATCATATCACTCATATTGATTGCATGTGATGTTAATACTTTATGCATCTTATCTTGCTTTGATTGACGGTAGCATTTTAAGATGATCTCTCACTAAAATTATCAAGAAGTGTTCTCCTGAGTATGCACCGTTTCCAAAGTTCATCATGCCCAGACACCACGTGATGATCGGGTGTGATAAGCTCTACGTCCATCAACAACGGGTGCAAGCCAGTTTTGCACACGCAGAATACTCAGGTTAAACTTGACGAGCCTAGCATATGCAGATATGGCCTCGGAACACGGAGACCGAAAGGTCGAGTGTGAATCATATAGTAGATATGATTAACATAGTGATGTTCACCATTGAAAACAACTCCATCTCACGTGATGATCAGTTATGGTTTAGTTGATTTGGTTCACGTGATCACTTAGATGACTAGAGAGATGTCTGTCTAAGTGGGAGTTCTTAAGTAATATGATTAATTGAACTTAAATTTATCATAAACTTAGTACCTGATAGTATTTTGCTTATCTATGTTTGTTGTAGATAGATGGCTCGTGTTGTTGTTCCGTTGACTTTTAATGCGTTCCTTGAGAAAGCAAAGTTGAAAGATGATGGTAGCAATTACACAGACTGGGTCCGTAACTTGAGGATTGTCCTCATTGCTGCACAGAAGAATTACGTCCTGGAAGCACCACTGGGTGCCAGGCCTGCTGCTGATGCAACTGACGATGTTAAGAACGTCTGGCAGAGCAAAGCTGATGACTACTCGATAGTTCAGTGTGCCATGCTTTATGGCTTAGAACCGGGTCTTCAACGATGTTTTGAACGTCATGGAGCATATGAGATGTTCCAGGAGTTGAAGTTAATATTTCAAGCAAATGCCCGGATTGAGAGATATGAAGTCTCCAATAAGTTCTATAGCTGCAAGATGGAGGAGAATAGTTCTGTCAGTGAACACATACTCAAAATGTCTGGGTATAATAATCACTTCATTCAACTGGGAGTTAATCTTCCTGATGATAGTGTCATTGACAGAATTCTCCAATCACTGCCACCAAGCTACAAGAGCTTCGTGATGAACTATAATATGCAAGGGATGAACAAGACAATTCCCGAGCTCTTCGCAATGCTAAAAGCTGTGGAAGTAGAAATCAAGAAGGAGCATCAAGTGTTGATGGTTAACAAGACCACTAGTTTCAAGAAAAAGGGCAAAGGGAAGAAGAAGGGGAACTTCAAGAAGAACAGCAAGCAAGTTGCTGCTCAAGAGAAGAAACCCAAGTCTGGACCTAAGCCTGAAACTAAGTGCTTCTACTGCAAGCAGACTGGACACTGGAAGCGGAACTGCCCCAAGTATTTGGCGGATAAGAAGGATGGCAAGGTGAACAAAGGTATATGTGATATACATGTTATTGATGTGTACCTTACTAGAGCTTGCAGTAGCACCTGGGTATTTGATACTGGTTCTGTTGCTAACATTTGCAACTCTAAACAGGGACTACGGAATAAGCGAGCACTGGCCAAGGATGAGGTGACGATGCGCGTGGGAAACGGTTCCAAAGTCTATGTGATCGCGGTCGGCACGCTACCTCTACATCTACCTTCGAGGTTAGTTTTAGACCTGAATAATTGTTATTTCGTGCCAGCGTTGAGCATGAACATTATATCTGGATCTTGTTTGATGCGAGACGGTTATTCATTTAAATCAGAGAATAATGGTTGTTCTATTTATATGAGTAATATCTTTTATGGTCATGCACCCTTGAAGAGTGGTCTATTTTTGTTGAATCTCGATAGTAGTGATACACATATTCGTAATGTCAAAGCCAAAAGATGCAGAGTTAATAATGATAATGCAACTTATTTGTGGCACTGCCGTTTAGGTCATATCGGTGTAAAGCGCATCAAGAAACTCCATATTGATGGAATTTTGGAATCACTTGATTATGAATCACTTGGTACTTGCGAACCGTGCCTCATGGGCAAGATGACTAAAACACCGTTCTCCGATACTATGGAGAGAGCAATAGATTTCTTGGAAATCATACATACAGATGTATGCGGTCCGATGAATGTTGAAGCTCGTGGCGGATATCTTTATTTTCTCACCTTCACAGATGATTTAAGCAGATATGGGTATATCTACTTAATGAAACACAAGTCTGAAACATTTGAAAAGTTCAAAGAATTTCAGAGTGAAGTGGAAAATCATCGTAACAAGAAAATAAAATTCCTACGATCTGATCGTGGAGGAGAATATTTGAGTTACGAGTTTGGTTTACATTTGAAACAGTACGGAATAGTTTCGCAGCTCACGCCACCCGGAACACCACAACGAAATGGTGTGTCCGAACGTCGTAATCGTACTTTACTAGATATGTTGCGATCTATGATGTCTCTTACTGATTTACCGCTATCGTTCTGGGGTTATGCTTTAGAGACGGCCGCATTCACGTTAAATAGGGCACCATCAAAATCCATTGAGACGACGCCTTATGAACTGTGGTTTGGCAAGAAACCAAAGTTGTCGTTTCTGAAAGTTTGGGGCTGCGATGCTTATGTGAAGAAACTTCAACCAGATAAGCTCGAACCTAAATCGGAGAAATGTGTCTTCATAGGATACCCAAAAGAAACAGTTTTGTATACCTTCTATCACAGATCCGAAGGCAAGACATTCATTGCTAAGAATGGATCCTTTCTAGAGAAGGAGTTTCTCTCGAAAGAAGTGAGTGGGAGGAAAGTTGAACTTGATGAGGTAACTGTACCTGCTCCCTTATTGGAAAGTAGTTCATCACATGAATCGGTTCCCGTGACACCTACACCAATTAGTGAGGAAGCTAATGATATTGATCATGAAACTTCAGATCAAGTTTTTACTGAACTTCGAAGGTCTACCAGAGTAAGATCCGCACCAGAGTGGTACGGTAATCCTATTCTGGAAGTCATGTTACTTGACCATGACGAACCTATGAACTATGAGGAAGCGATGATGAGCCCAGATTCCGCAAAATGGCTAGAGGCCATGAAATCTGAGATGGGACCCATGTATGAGAACAAAGTATGGACTTTGGTTGACTTGCCCGATGATCGGCAGGCCATTGAGAACAAATGGATCTTTAAGAAGAAGACTGACGCTGATGGTAATGTAACTGTCTATAAAGCTCGACTTGTCACAAAAGGTTTTCGACAAGTTCAAGTGGTTGACTACGATGAGACTTTCTCACCCGTAGCGATGCTTAAGTCTGTCCGAATCATGTTAGCCATTGCTGCATTTCATGATTATGAAATCTGGCAAATGGATGTCAAAACTGCATTCTTGAATGGATTTCTGGAAGAAGAGTTGTATATGATTCAGCCAGAAGGTTTTGTTGATCCAAAAGGTGCTAACAAAGTATGCAAGCTCCAGTGATCCATTTATGGACTGGTGCAAGCATCTCGGAGTTGTAATAAACGCTTTGATAGTGTGATCAAAGCATATGGTTTTATACAGACTTTTGGAGAAGCCTGTATTTACAAGACAGTGAGTGGGAGCTCTGTAGCATTTCTGATATTATATGTAGATGACATATTATTAATTGGAAATGATATAGAATTTCTGGATAGCATAAAGGGATACTTGAATAAAAGTTTTTCAATGAAAGATCTAGGTGAAGCTGCTTACATATTGGGCATCAAGATCTATAGAGATAGATCAAGACGCTTAATAGGACTTTCACAAAGCACATACCTTGATAAAATTTTGAAAAAGTTCAAAATGGATCAGGCAAAGAAAGGGTTCTTGCCCGTGCTTCAAGGTGTGAAGTTGAGTCAAACTCAATGCCTGACCACAGCAGAAGATAGAGAGAAAATGAAAGATGTTCCCTATGCTTCAGCCATAGGCTCTATCATGTATGCAATGCTGTGTACCAGACCTGACGTATGCTTAGCAATAAGTTTGGCAGGGAGGTACCAAAGTAATCCAGGAGTGGATCACTGGACAGCGGTCAAGAACATCCTGAAATACCTGAAAAGGACTAAGGATATGTTTCTCGTATATGGAGGTGACAAAGAGCTAGTCATAAATGGTTACGTCGATGCAAGCTGTGACACTGATCCGGACGATTCTAAATCGCAAACCGGATACGCGTTTTTATTAAATGGTGGAGCTGTAAGTTGGTGCAGTTCTAAACAAAGCGTCATGGCGGGATCTACAGGTGAAGCTGAGTACATAGTTGCTTCGGAAGCAGCAAATGAAGGGGTCTGGATGAAGGAGTTCATTACCGATCTAGGTGTCATACCTAGTGCATCGGGACCAATGAAGATCTTCTGTGACAATACTGGTGCAATTGCTTTGGCAAAGGAATCCAAATTTCACAAGAGGACCAAGCACATCAAGAGACGCTTCAATTCCATCCGGGACCAAGTCCAAGTGGGAGACATAGAAATTTGCAAGATACATACGGATCTGAATGTTGCAGACCCATTGACTAAGCCTCTCTCACGAGCAAAACATGATCAACACCAAGACTCCATGGGTGTTAGAATCATTACTATGTAATCTAGATTATTAACTCTAGTGCAAGTGGGAGACTGAAGGAAATATGCCCTAGAGGCAATAATAAAGTTATTATTTATTTCCTCATATCATGATAAATGTTCATTATTCATGCTAGAATTGTATTAACCGGAAACATGATACATGTGTGAATACATAGACAAACATATAGTCACTAGTATGCCTCTACTTGACTAGCTCATTAATCAAAGATGGTTATGTTTCCTAACCATAGAGATGTGTTGTCATTTGATTAATGGGATCACATCATTAGGAGAATGATGTGATTGACATGACCCATTCCGTTAGCCTAGCACTTGATCGTTTAGTATATTGCTATTGCTTTCTTCATGACTTATACATGTTCCTGTAACTACGAGATTATGCAACTCCCGTTTACCGGAGGAACACTTTGGGTACCACCAAACGTCACAACGTAACTAGGTGATTATAAAGGAGTACTACAGGTGTCTCCGAAGGTACATGTTGAGTTGGCGTATTTCAAGATTAGGTTTTGTCACTCCGATTGTCGGAGAGGTATCTCTCGGCCCTCTCGTTAATGCACATCACTATAAGCCTTGCAAGCAATGTGACCAATGAGTTGGTTACAGGATGATGCATTACGTAACGAGTAAAGAGACTTGCCGGTAACGAGATTGAACTAGGTATTGGATACCGACGATCAAATCTCAGGCAAGTAACATACCGATGACAAAGGGAACAACGTATGTTGTTATGCGGTTTGACCGATAAAGATCTTCGTAGAATATGTAGGAACCAATATGGGCATCCAGGTTCCGCTATTGTTTATTGACCGAGAATAGTTCTAGGTCATGTCTACATAGTTCTCGAACCCGTAGGGTCCGCACGCTTAACGTTACGATGACAGTTTTATTATGAGTTTATAAGTTTTGATGTATCAAAGTTTGTTCGGAGTCCCGGATGTGATCACGGACATGACGAGGAGTCTCGAAATGGCCGAGACATAAAGATTTATATATTGGACGACTATATTCCGACACCGGAAGTGTTCCGGACGTTGTTGGAGAAAACCGGAGTGCCGGAGGGTTACCAGAACCCCCCGAGGAGAGATAATGGGCCACATGGGCCTTGGTGGAAAGAGAGAAGGGAGGCCAGGGTGGGCCGCGCGCCCCCTCTCCCTCTTGTCCGAATTGGACTAGGAGGGGGGCGGCGCCCCCCTCTTTCCTTCCCCCCTCTTCCCCTTCCTTCCCCCTCCTAGTAGGAGTAGGAAAAGGGGAGTCCTACTCCTACTAGGAGGAGGACTCCTCCTCCTTGGCGCGCCCACAAGGGCCGGCCGGCCTCCCCCCTCCCTCCTTTATATACGGGGGCAGGGGGGCACCCCAGGAGACACAAGTTGATCTACGTATTCTTCCTTAGCCGTGTGCGGTGCCCCCCTCCACCATATTCCACCTCGGTCATATCGTCGCGGAGTTTAGGCGAAGCCCTGCGCCGGTAGAACATCATCATCGTCACCACACCGTCGTGCTGACGGAACTCATCCCCGAAGCTTTGCTGGATCGGAGCCCGGGGATCGTCATCGAGCTGAATGTGTGCTGAACTCGGAGGTGTCGTACGTTCGGTGCTTGGATCGGTCGGATCGTGAAGACGTACGACTACATCAACCGCGTTGTCATAACGCTTCCGCTTACGGTCTACGAGGGTACATGGACAACACTCTCCCCTCTCGTTGCTATGTCATCACCATGATCTTGCGTGTACGTAGGAATTTTTTTGAAATTACTACGTTCCCCAACATAAAATAGTTGAAGTCATGAGTAATTACAAAAAAATGTTGCAGATACGTAATCATCGGTTGCGTACGGTATGAACATCAAAGGTCTCCTCGAAATTAATGCTGAAGCGATGATCTTCATCCAGTTCAATGAACCTGTCGTAGATACCTCGGTCGTCCTGGCACCAGTCGCACTACCCCGGGCGGTTTTGTCGTCCGAGTACGACATTTCCGGCCTATGTTCATAATTCAAATATTAAACTAGATTATTAGTCACGGGTTGACTATCGGTGATGTTCGTAGCTCCTCCTTTCATTCCCGAGTGCATTATTACATCAAATTGTCTAGCACACGGGAATGAAGGAGAACTTATCCAATATGAGCATTCAGTAAGCAAAACCAAATCATAAAATAAGCAAAACCAAATCATAAAATAAAGTAGTATTCAAATTAGCATGCATTCAATAATTATAAGCAAAAGTACATCATCTCTTGGTGTCCGTACATCGTCGAATATTATCACTAATATAGCATCACTAATACAACTAGAACCGTAGCGCCCGACGGGTATCGACGCGGGCGGTGGACACCCAAAGATAAGGAACCATCACAGGATCATAGCTCCAGTGAGATCCCTGGAGAACCTGCCAGGTATTGTCGAACCTGCCCTCCAATGCAACCATGTAGCGACGGACGTGCTCGTCCTCCTCGCTGACACGGTGACGTACCACCTCCGCGGTGTCCGGAAGCCTCGGCACCGTCACTGGACGCGACCGCCACCAAACAAGGATCGGGTCAACAATGGGCTGCCTCCTCACCAACCTACGTCCCCCGGAAGATAGCACCTCCCAATACCAGCCCGGCGGAGCCCAGTCACGAACATGGCCCTGATCTAGCAAGCCTCCACCGCCGAGTCGACGACGACGAGGATGCGGGATAGGCATCGCCGACGTCGATGCGGGAACTAATTCTATATATAGTTAAATAAAGTATTTTTATTAATTAAATCAACTAGCTAGTTCAACTACTAAACACTTACTATAAATAAATAAAGTAGTACTTACTAAAAACAAACTACTTCTATATATAGTAAAATAAAGTAGTTTCTTAAATCAACTAGCTAGTTCAACTATATATGAAGCACTTACTATAAATAAAATAAAGTAGAATTACTAAAAATAAACTAGTATTTTTCTAACTAATTATATTAAACACTTTCTCTTCTTATTTTTTTCATTTTTCTAAATACGTACTATGAACAAAAAAAATCATTAAAACTCTATAAACAAAATTACAACAGAAAAAAATCATAAAGATTCTATGAACCGAAAATCTATGAACTACACATCTAAATTACTACACATCCAACAAAAAAATCTATGACCTACAAAAAAATCTAAAAAAAATCTAACAAAATCTAACAAAAATAATAAAGAATCTAACAAAAAAATCTATTAATAGAAAACAAAATCAAACACAATATGAACAAATTAATTACACAATCTAAATTAATTTTCTATCTAATTTATCTAACTCATCTAATTAGCATTAATTAATATCTAGCTAATTCATCTAACATTTGACATTAATATCTAATTTTTCAATATAATTTATCTAACACAGGAGAATACATGGGGCCGGCGCCGACGACGGGCCGGGGGCGTACGGGGCGGCGACGTACGGGGCGGGGTGCCGAGGGGGACAGCGACGGCGCGTGGCGGGGGCGGCGACGGGCGACGGCGTAGGACGGGGCGGCGACGGGGACACGGGCGACGATGGGGACGGCGACGGCGTCGGGGCGCGGCGGCGACGGCGTCGGGGTGCGGCGGCGATGGCGTCGGGGCGGGGCGGTGACGATGTCGGGGCGGGGCGGGGCAGCGACGGCGTCGGGGCAGGGCGGCGACGGCGCGCGGAGTCGGGAGATCGAGGAGGAAGGAGAGATCAAAGTGGGGATGCGGTTCTGAAATTTTCGTTATATAGCAAAGACATTGGTCCCGGTTCGTGGCTCCAACCAGGACCAATGACCCCCTTTGGTCCCGGTTGGTACCACCAACCGGGACCAAAGGCCTATTTTCAGCAGCCCAAAGGGCGGGAAGAAGAGGGCTTTCGTCCCGGTTGGTGCCACCAACCGGGACTAAAGGGTGGGCATTGGTCCCGGTTGGAGCCACGAACCGGGACCAATGGTCGTGTGCTGGCACGGTGCGGTACAAAAGTTTAGTCCCACCTCGCTAGCTGAGAGGGGCGCGCAGTGGTTTATAAGCCCCACTACCGCATCCCTCTCGAGCTTCTCTCCACTGCAGGCTTACGGGCCTACTTACTACCGCGTTGCCTGTTGGGCCTACTGGGCCACCTGCGGGCCTGAATCCTAGCCCATGGTGGGTTTCTAGTCGTATTCACGCCGTGGGTGCCCAGTAGGAGGCACTTTTTTTTCCTTTACTTAATGTTGCTATTTTTATTTTTTTCCCAGATTTTTTGTTTTGTTTTCTGCATTATTTATTTTCTTTTGTTTTTTTGCTTTATTTTTTAATTCTTTTTGCTTTTAGTTTTAGAACAATTTTAGACTTTCTGTTAGTGCCATTAGTTCTCAAATTTGAAAACACTTTTTTTGTTTTTTTTGTTTCGTGCTTTATTTATTTTATTTTGTTTCTACTTACAACAAAATACTTATTGTTGATATTTTTTTCCCAGATTTTTTTTTGTTTTCTGCATTATTTATTTTTCTTTGTTTTTTGCTTTACTTTTTAATTCTTTTTTCTTTTAGTTTTTTCTTTTGTTTTCTGCATTATTTATTTTCTTTTGTTTTCTTCTTCTCATGCAATGATCCTGAAGAAAAACAACCAGTGCGCGGTTCCCATGGCCACGGTGGAACCAGGTCACGCGCCCTCACTCATCCACCCGCAATTATCTCATGCGAGAATAAGGCACCAAGAGCCATGGGAGGTGACGTACACAGGAGCTAGCCCATGAGCCAGAGCTCAGCTACTTGGATTTAGCGACGCTGCAGGGACGGATCCGAGCACAGACGCCGTACCAGTTCTTAATCATGAGGCGGTCGCGTGAGGGCTTGCGAGGGAGCGAGACGCTCTTAGCAACGAAGCGCCGGCCAGGCAGTCAATAATTCAAAAGTAACTTGCAAGGGATTGTAACTGGTTTTGATAAATGCGGAAGGGATACATGTTGTAGGGACGGACCCACACGGCCTGGGGATAATGCATCCTGAGGGGCGCCCCCAAACTGAACAAGCTAGAGAGATGTCACCTAGTACCGTCGCTGAAGAAATGTTGAAGTAGCCAAAAAATGCGTGCCGCCGAAGCCGTTCCTCATGATCCGCTCCGGCGATGAGCCTTAGGAGACTCGGAGGGGGTGCTCCTCCCTCTCTGCCAGGCACGCCTAGTGCCTAGCCTTGTAGGCTATTTGAGCTTCCCTCATGCAGCACAGGAATGCCTCAGCTACGCCCGCCAGACCAAAAGGCATGCAGACGTAGCTATGAGGCGGTTGATACGTCTCCAATGTATCTACTTTTCCAAACACTTTTGCCCTTGTTTTGGACTCTAACTTTCATGATTTGAATGAAACTAACCCGGACTGACGTTGTTTTCAGCAGAACTGCCATGATGTTGTTTTATGTGTAGAAAACAAAAGTTCTCAGAATGACCTGAATATCCTCGGAGACAAGTTTCAGAAAATATAAAAAATACTGGCAAAAGATGAAGACCAGGGGGCCCACACTCTGTCCCCGAGGGTGGGGGCCGCAACCACCCCCTCTGGGTGCGCCCCCCTGTCTCGTGGGCCCCCTGCAGCTCGGCTGACCAGAACTCCAACTACATATATTCTGTTTCGCGGAGAAAAAAAATCAGGGAGGAAGTTTCATCGCGTTTTACGATACGGAGCCGCAGCCAAGCCCTAATCTCTCTCGGGAGGGCTGATCTAGAGTCCGTTCGGGGCTCCGGAGAGGGGGATTCGTCGCCATCGTCATCATCAACCATCCTCCATCAGCAATTTCATGATGCTGACCGTCGTGCGTGAGTAATTCCTTCGTAGGCTTGCTGGACGGTGACAGGTTGGATGAGATTTATCATGTAATCAAGTTAGTTTTGTTAGGGCTTGATCCCTAGTATCCACTATGTTCTAAGATTGATGTTGCTATGACTTTGCTATGCTTAATGCTTGTCACTAGGGCCCGAGTGCCATGATTTCAGATCTGAACCTATTATGTTTTCATGAATAAATGTGTGTTCTTGATCCTATCTTGGAAGTCTATAGTCACCTATTATGTGTTATGATCCGACAACCCCGAAGTGACAACAATCGGGATACTTCTCGGTGATGACCGTAGTTTGAGGACCTCATGTATTCACTATGTGTTAATGCTTTGGTCCGGTTCTCTATTAAAAGGAGGCCTTAATATCCCTTAGTTTCCGCTATGACCCCGCTGCCACGGGAGGGTAGAACAAAAGATTTCATGCAAGTTATTTTCCATAAGCACATATGACTATATTCAGAATACATGCCTACATTACATTGATGAATTGGATCTAGTTCTATGTCACCCTATGTTATAGCTATTACATTAGGAATCGCATCCGACATAATTATCCATCACTGATCCAATGCCTACGAGCTTTTCATATACTGTGCTTCGCTTATTTACTTTTCCGTTGCTATTGTTACAATCACTACAAAACCCAAAAATATTACTTTTGCTATCGTTACCATTACTATCACTACTTTGCTTCTAAATACTTTGCTGCAGATACTAAGTTATCCAGGTGTGGTTGAATTGACAACTCAACTGCTAATACTCAAGAATATTCTTTGGCTCCTCTTGTGTCGAATCACTAAATTTGGGTTAAATACTCTACCCTCGAAAGCTGTTGCGGTCCCCTACACTTGTGGGTTATCAAGACTAATTTATGGCGCCGTTGCCGGGGAGCATAGCTCTATTCTCTGAGTCACTTGGGATTTATATCTGCTGATCACTATGAAGAATTTGAAAGATCAAAGAACTAACAATTATCCCTCAACTACGAGGGGAGGTAAGGAACTGCCATCTAGCTCTGCACTAGATTCTCCTTCTGTTATGAATAAGCTTGCGACACCTAAACCTGCTACTGCTATGTATTCTGATATGTCGCATGTTATTGATGATGCCACTTCTGCTATGCATGATACTTATGATAAAACTACTTCTATGCTTTATACTACTGTGCCATTAGGTGAATTTCTTGATGAACAACTGACTAAGGCTAGGGAGAATGAAATTATTGATGAAAGTGATGATGAAGGTTCTCCTCCTAATTATGAATTGTCTATTGTTCCTGAGGGTTATGTTATGGATGAAGAAACTGCTAGAGATTTTCTTGCTTGCAATGATAGATCAGATCTTAAGAAATTGTTAGCTAAGCTGAAATAAAAGACTCTAAATGCTAGAATGAAACATAACCCTGCTTTTGCCACTTCACCTATCTTTGTTACCGATAAGGATTATGAATTCTCTATTGTTCCTGAGATTATTACTCTAGTTGAATCCGATCCTTTCTATGGCACTGAATCTGAAATTGTTGTGGCACATCTCAACAAGTTAAATGATATAGCCACCCTGTTTACTAATGATTAGAAGTCTCGCTATTATTATATCCTTAAGATATTTCCGTTCTCATTAAAGGGTGATGCTAAAACTTGGTTTAATTCTCTTGATCTTGGTTGTGTGCGTAGTCCCTAGGATATGATTTATTACTTATCTGCTAAATATTTCCCTGCTCATAAGAAACAAGCTGCCTTGCGGGAAATATATAACTTTGTGCAAATCGAAGAAGAGAGTCTCCCACAAGCTTGGGGGAGGCTTCTCCGATTACTTAATGCTTTGCCTGATCATCCTCTTAAGAAAAATGAAATACTTGATATCTTTTATAATGGACTAACTGATGCTTCAAAGGACCACTTGGATAGTTGTGCTGGTTCAGTTTTCAGGGAAAGAACAGTCGACCAACCTGAATTACTATTGAATAATATGTTGGCAAATGAAAATAATTGGACTCTTCCTGAGCCAATTCCTGAGGCAATTCCTGAACCAATTGAGCCAACTCCTGAGCCTATTCCTAAACCTACTCCGAAGAAGAGAGGTGTTCTATTTCTCTGTCCTGAAGATATGCAAGAGGCAAAGAAATCAATGAAAGAAAAAGGTATAAAAGCTGAAGACATTAAGAATTTACCTCCTATTAAAGAAATACATGGCCTTAATATACCGCATGTTGAAGAACCGCATTGACTTGATAACCCGACACAGGTAGTAAACGTAAATTCTCTCTGTAGATATGATAAAGTTGAAATTCCCTCTACTAAATTTCATAGCCCATGCTTAGATGAATTTGATGATTTTATGGATAGACAAGCAAATTTCAACGACTATGTTAGTAGAAAATTAAAGAATAATGCTTATATGATAGGACACTTGAATGATTATATGGCTAGAGTTAAAGGTGAACTTAAACTCACTAGTAAACATGCTTCTACGGTTGCTACTCAAGATGAGCAAGTACTTAAGGCTCAGAATGAATTGCTAGTTGAACTAAATAATAAACATGAATTTGCTGTTAGAGTGGCTACTAGAACTGGTAGAATGACTGAGGAACCTTTGTATCCTGAAGGCCACCCTAAGAGAATTGAACAAGATTCTCAGAATAATAATCTAGATGCTCCTAGTTCTTCTAAGAAGAAGAAAAGGAAAAATGATAGGACTTTGCATGCTTCTAGTGAACCTAATGTAGAAACACCTGAGAATCCTAATGATACTTCTATCTCTGATGCTGAAACACAATCCGGAGATGAACATGAACCTGATGATAATGCTAATAATGATGTTCATGTAGATGCTCAACCTAGTAATAACAATGATATAGAAACTAAACCTACTGTTCATCTTGATAACCCACAATCAAGAAACCAATGTTATGATAAGAGAGATTTTGTTGCTAGGAAGCATGGTAGAGAAAGAGAACCATGGGTTCAGAAACCCATGCCCTTTCCTCCTAAACCATCCAAGACAAAGGATGATGATGACTTTGAGCGTTTTGCTGAAACAATTAGACCTATTTTCTTACGCATGCGCTTAACTGATATGCTTAAAACAAACACTTATTCTAAATATATGAAAGATATCATCACTAATAAGAGGAAAATACCTGAAGCTGAGATTTCCACCATGCTTGCCAACTATACCTTTAAGGGTGGAATACCTAAGAAACTTGGTGATCCCGGAGTACCCACTATAACTTGCTCTATTCACCACTGGAATCAGCTACTTTGCCATCTGCCAGCTCTTTGCCGTCAGCTAGCAGACGGTAAAGAAGCTCTTTGCCATCAGCCTGTTCTTTGCCGTCCGCTAGCTGACGGCAAAGAATCTTTGCCGTCCGCTAGCAGACGGCAAAGAGGGAGGGGGGCACTGAGGAGCTGGTTAAAAAATACTTAACGTCCCCCCGCTTTGCCGCCCGCCGCAGATGGCAAATATGAACAAAAGCGGACGGCAAAGGAGGGCGGACGGCAAAGGCTACCCTAACTAACCTAACTAACGGCCGATCCCCCTCCCCTGCCCGTTACTCATCTCTCTCCCTCAACCTCCTCCGCCCCCGCCCCCGCCGCCCCCGCCCCCGCCCTCGCCGCCCCGCCACCGCCCCCCGCCGCCCGGCGCCGCCACCGCCCCCACCCCTCCCCCACCCGCCACCGCCCCCACCGTCCAGCCGCCCAGCGCTGCCCCGCCCCTCCCGCCCCCGCACCCGCCCCCGCCCCTCCCACTCGACGTCGCCCCCGCCCCCGCCGCCCGGCCATCCCACAGCCCCGGAGCCCCACCGCCCCCCCCCCACCCACCCACCACCCCGGCGCCAGCGTCGCCCCCTGCTCCGGTGAGTTTTTTTTCTGTTTTTCTTTTTTTTGCTGTTTAATTCTTGTTTAGTTGTTAGTGTTAGTGTTAGTGTTAGATTTAGTGTTAGAAAAGAAGAAAAATTAGTGTTATTGTTAGAAAAAAGAATATGTAGAAGAAAAGAAGAAGAATTGGAAAAGATGAAAAAGAAGAAAAGAAAAGAAGTAGAAAAAAGATGAAAAAGAAGAAGAAGAAAAGAAGTAGAAGAAGTAGAAGAAGAAGAATAGAAGAAAAGAAAAGAAGTAAAAGAAGTAGAAAAAAGATGAAAAAGGAAGAAGAAGAAGAAGAAAGGAAAGAAGAAGAAAGGAAAGAAGAAGAAGAAGAAGAAGAAGAAGAAGAAAGGAAAGAAGAAGAAGGATAGAAGAAGAAGAAGAAAGGAAAGAAGAAGAAAAAAGAAGAAGAAGAGAAGGAAAGAAGAAGAAGGATAGAAGGAAACACCCCAAGCACTGACCCCGACACCCCGACCCCGACACCACACCCCGACACCTGACCCCGACACCCTGACCCCGACACCCCGACCCCGACACCACACCCCGACACACAGACCACGACACCACACCCCGACACCCCGACCCCGACACGACACCCTGACCCCAAAACAGCACCCCGACACCGACATGACACCCCGACCCCCTAAACCTCCCGAAAAGGTGCTCTTTGGCCTTCTAGAGGCCGACGGGGTTATATATTTGTGAATTATTAGTTAGGTCATATATTTTTTGATTTTGTTATGAAAAACATCATATATAATTGTGTTGATCGGGTAGATTTAAATGTGCAGTTGTTTCATCGCTGCGAGGTTTGGTGTTCGACGACCTCGCCATGCGTTTGACGAGCTCTGTCCCTTCGTTCGTGGGTGAGCACAAATGACATGTCCTTCTTCCCCATTAATTATTTGCACAAATGACATGAAATTTGGTAGCTAGCTATATATGTGTCTTGAATCATCAGTATGCGCAACCAATATGTGTCTCCCGTTCGAAAGCGTCATAGTTATAAATAGGCATGCATTTGCATATTTATAACCTTGATTCTTTCGAATTGTCCAACGCTATCCATGGACAGCCCGAGTATGTGTAGATTGGGTTCGTTTTCCCATATGCTTTGCTCCGGATCCGACGCATAAATTTCGTTAGTGCCTCCCCTGTTGTTCTCAGGGTACACATCCTCTCTGTTTATTGCAGATACGTGTATCAGGAGAACAACGGGGAGGTGCTGCTGAAATTTTGCGTCAGATCCGGAGCATAGCTTGGGAAAATGAACCCAATCTACACATACTCGGGTGGGATTAGGACACATACTCGAGTGTAGGTTGCATGGACGTAATAAAATTGACAAAGTAGATCAACTGATGAATATATACATGGTGAATTATATATATAATTGTTGTGTGTCCAGTAGCTCTGAAAGTCAAGATGAGTGATCGTGCGTGGATGTATACCGGTCACACTGGTCAGAACTAATGGAGCGCTGAATGGTTCACAAAAACCAAGGGGTTTGTGCAAGCCGCAATTGCAAATGGCCAGAGGAAAACTTGGTGCCCCTGTTCCGATGCGGCAATTGGGAAAAGAGGACAGAGGCTGAAATGGGTAAACACCTGCAGAAGAATGCTTTTACGACCAATTATACGGTGTGGACATTTCATGGTGAGTCTGCCCAACGTGTCACGACCGGCTTTTCAATAAAATGTTTATTGATAAAACCGATCTTTTAAACCCAGTATAGGAAAAGTCATCCTTTCTGGCAGACAAAAGCTTGATAAACAGAGAACCAGTAGCATCAAATATATTACAGGGCTGAGCTGAGGCTGCTCAACAATTTTACAAACTCGCCAATATCTTACATATGGGCGGTTATGACACAGGGGCGTGGTGGCATGCTACTAGCTCGAGGAAAAGTGGTGGTGGATAACTTGACTTCTACTGGCAGCACATCGAGCGTCGAGGTGAGGCTCGATGAATTTATTCGGGGTTGCCGAAGCGGATAATACAATGACCAAGACAGGATCGCACGGGACTGACTGGGACTCCTCTAGGCGTCGTTCTCGCTATCAAACTATTCATCCATGAGATCGCCTTCATCAACATCTCGCCAAATCAACAAGCCAGGTGAGTACTTGAAAGTACTCGCAAGACAGTTCGGACAAAAGATATAATCAATGAATGCATAATGCGTCATGAACAAAGGATGATGCTCATATAACAACGGTAATATTGCAGGACTTGATAAATAAAATAAATAACTGAAAACCGATCAGGTGTCTGGAGCGACGCCTCGAAAGGTAAATAAATAAAATGCATGCTGCAGTCAGGCGTCTAAGCGACACCACATAAAGGGCTTAAAAGAAATGCCGCAGTCGGGCATCTTAGCGACACCACATAAAGGGCTTAAAAGAAATGCCACAGTCGGACGTCTGGGCGACATCACATAAAGGGCTTTAAAAGAAATGCCATAGTCGGATGTCTGGGCGACATCACATAAAGGGCTTTAAAAGAAATGCCACAGTCGGACGTCTGGGCGACATCACATAAAGGGCTTTAAAAGAAATGCCACAGTCGGACATCTGAGCGACATCACATAAAGGGCTTTTAAAAGAAATGCCACAGTCGGACGTCTGGGCGACATCACATAAAGGGCTTTAAAAGAAATGCCACAGTCAGACGTCTGGGCGACATCACATAAAGGGCTTTAAAAGAAATACCACAGTCGGACGTCTGAGCGACATCACAGACAGGGCCTATAACAAAAGTAAATAACAGGTCTGCCACCGTCGGACGTCTGAGTGACATCGCAGACAGGGCTTGTAATAAATGTAAATAACAAGATTAGTCCATCCACAAGAATAATCTTTTAACCGGATTTATCACACATAAATCCCACCGGAGTTTTGTCACTGAGGCTGATACCTGACAAGATAAGATGAATATAGTACTTGAACAAAGTATAAGATAATTGAAAGATTTGAGACTCTGCAGAGTTTGGATGAACTGACCACGGCCAACGGATTTCCGTAGTCACGAAGGACTAGTTCCGTTTACGGTATTTCAGTAGAAACACATTTAACTAGTACACACCCATTTCACCTCACGATGCCAGGAATCACCCTGGACAACGTACAAGAAAAACTTTGAGACAGGGAGGCCACAACCTCAAATATCATGGGATCAAATTTCTATACGCGCGCTCTAAGGGGTGCCCCCCTCTCGGTCCCAACCGGAAACACCCATGCCCCCTGACCAGATGACGGGCTTTAATCCAGGGCCATGGAACCCTCACCCTGGCCTCTCTATTTGGTGTGTACCAGGAAAACGATTTGCAACTTACTATGCCATTTTCCTTTTGGAAAACATGTGACAGTATAGGAAGGAATGAATGGAAATGTGATTTGTTTCACGATGACACGGAAGTCAAATAATCTGGCATAAGACTGGCATGTCACAACACTGCCATCTTACCCATCCTCATGCCAACACATGGCTATTGAAATATGTATACAACAACATAATGCTTTCCGAAACTTACTTTCCGATTATGTGCATGAAATATAACATTCAAAGTGATGTTCATAAACATGCCCTGACTATACTAAAATGCAAACATGCAACAACACTCATCGTATCAGGAGTTCAAACATGCTTGCCTGGTTCGGAGTAGTCGGAGTCTAACTGTGCGAAGTTTGCAGCTCCGTCACCTCCTCCGGTATCTACGGTATAAGAAAAATACGTATGCAACGTAAATACCGTGAGTGTACAGAAAAGTGTTCCAAATATTTTTCAAATAAATATGATAAAAAACTAGACAAAAATCTAAAGAAAACAGAAAAAGAATTAATCAAAAATACTTTTTTGATTAAAAGTTATAAGAGTTTTGGTCCAAGGACCCATCTATGATGAAACAGAAAACTTCCAGGGGGCTTTGCAGGAAAAATCCAGAAAAATGGTTTAGAGTGGAAGCGTATTTGCCAGAGTACGCTTTGAGTAAACGATTCAAAAAAACAAAGGAGAGGCTGACGGGCGGGTCCCACCCGTCAGGTTTGAAATTACAAACGAGGGAGTGGGGGCTCGTCGGTGCCCGAGAGCCACGGTGGTCGCCAGCGGCGATCCACGGCAAGGCAGGGAGATCGGAGAGTACCTTCATGTTCAGGGCGCCATTCCGCGTCTGTGGGAGGTGGTGGTGGTCTCCGGCGAGTACCACGTCGGCGGCGACGCTTGCTCCGGCGGGCGGCGATTCGGGTGGTCGTGGATCTCGCCGGAGAGAGCTGCGGGGTCAAAATTGAGGTGGGGGTTATCCTACTAGAGGTGGTACGAGGCTACGGGCGAAAGTAGGGCGGTGGAGGAGTTCTCACCGGAGAGAACGATGCCGGAGCCCGAGGCGGACGGAGGTGGCCGGAGTCGAGGAGTAAAGGCCCCTCGAGGCTCGTTCAGTGGCTGGGCGGGGTCTGGTGAGGTGGTGGAGTCGTGCGGGGGCGAGAGCAAACTCGGGGTGCTATATATAGCTGCCCCGAGGCGGTTGCCGAGAACGGGGTTCTCCGGCGAGGTGATTACGGTGGCGCTGTGGTTGCACGGGAGGGTTCATAGGTTGAGCGTCGTCGTGGGTGTTCCCTGGTTCCGTTTAGGTGCTAACCGTGTCGGGATTTGGTTACTTAGGGGGAGCTCGACGGAACGGGGCAGCGCGGGGCCGTCGGCGGCAGGGAGCATGCTCTGTGCATGCCGCGCCACGACGATGGTCCTACATGCGTGCGCTGGCGAGGAAATTGCCACGCGGAGCCACCAGGGGGTTTGGGCGGCGCCGAACGGCGTTGAGCCGCCGTTTTGCTCCTTGTCGGCCATTACGGTGATTCGGCCGCCGCAAGACACGCCGGCGCAGGCGGGCCAGGGCGCCACTGACGCCAGGAAGGTGCCAAGCGCGCGTGTGAGGCTCCGGACAAGCAAGCTAGGCCGTGAGCAACGTGCCAAGTGCACTGTGAGCATGTGACTGAATTTCTGACAAAGATCGACACTGAAACTCTGAACTTAACTGAAGATGAACAGAAACAGTGCATGCAAGGTGTTCAACAGAATGATCTAGGCATGTAGGGATTTTTCCTTGAGCTGGCTTTTGGTGGAGGGGCCTCTCATTGCATCTAGAGGCTGCCTGAATATTTGTGGAATTTTTGGAGAGGTGTAGATATGAATTTCACCAAATTTGGCAAATCTGGTCCAAACTTGCAGTGAGTGAAATTTGAAATATTTGAAAAGGAGAAGAGTGGATCAAGATGGTTCTGGGTTGTGGGTACAAAGGACTATCTAGGGGTGTTGAGTTGAGGCCAAAAGTCAAAATCATTAGGGTACTTGCTTTGCAATTCACCTAGGCTCAAAAGAAAAGACAGAATTATTTTGGGAGGAGAAATAATTGGAATAAAATCCAAAAATGGATTTCATTAGTTTGGACAGAATGTTTGGGTTGCACCAAAGTGGGAGGAGGGGTTTTTGGGAAAATTTCACCATAGGAGGCATGGTAAAATTTAGAAGGGATCAAAACCAAATAAAAGCCCAAAAACTAACAGGGTTTTCTTTTCTAAAAGAAACGAAATCCAAGAAAAGGATTTTTGAGAGGGTACACTTAGAAGATGGTTTTTAGGTAGGGTTTAAATGACCTTATTTCAAACCAAGCAAGGCTCTTTCTGAAAACAAAATCACAAAAAAAATTGAAGTGTGTCACAGCACCTACCCCCTTAGGAAAAATCTCGTCCCCGAGATTTCAGCTGATCCTTAAATAGGTGTGGGTGCTCTGTCCGAAGAAAATCCTCGCTCTCCCAAGTTGCTTCATCCTCGGTGTGATTACTCCATTGAACTCTGAAAAACTTAATGGTTTTCCGTCGGGTCCTCCTGTCAGACTCTTCTAATATTTTTATTGGGTGCTCCCGGTAAGTGAGGTCCGGTTGCATGTCAATATACTCATGTGAAACTTGCTTCTCTGGGTTGCTCATGTGTTTTCTCAACTGCGAGATGTGAAACACGTTGTGGATACCGGATAAGTCTCCGGGTAGGTCTAGCTGGTAGGCTACCTTGCCTCGTCGGGCCACTATATGAAATGGTCCGATGAATCTTGGTGCTAGTTTCCCCTTAATCTTGAATCATTGCAGACCCTTCATAGGAGAAACTCTCAGGTATACCAATTCTCCGGGTTCAAAACTGATTTCCCGATGCTTTCGGTCGTAATAACTCTTTTGCCGACTTTGAGTTGTTTTGAGTCGTTCTCTAATTGTCTTAACTTTCTCCTCGGCCTCCTTGAGCATATCTAGGCCAAAGATATGGCTGTCTCCGGTCTCTGACCAATTTAGCGGGGTACGACATCTTCTCCCATATAGAGCTTCAAAGGGTGCCATTTGCAAGCTGGCTTGATAGCTGTTGTTGTATGCGAACTCTGCATATGGCAAACTTTCTTCCCAACTGTTCCCGTAGGTGAGGACACAGGCTCTTAGCATGTCTTCTAGGATTTGGTTTACGCGTTCCGTCTGCCCATCAGTCTGGGGATGGTATGCGGTACTGAAAGCTAGTTGGGTTCCCAGTGCCTGTTGTAGGTGATCCCAAAATGTAGAGACGAACTGTTTGCCTCTATCGGAGATGATAGTCTTAGGGACTCCATGCAGGCAGACGTTACGGGCAAGATAAAGTCTGGCTAGTCTCTGAGTGGTGTAAGTTGTTTTTACCAGAATAAAATGTGCCACCTTGGTTAATCTGTCGGTTATGACCCATATGGCATCTTTTCCGTGTCGTGACCTTGGCAGTCCAACGATAAAGTCCATTCAATCTCGTCCCATTTCCACTCAGGTATCTTATTTGGCTGTAACAGTCCGACTGGTTTCTGGTGCTCGGCCTTGATACGTTGACAAGAGTCACAGCATGCATTGAACGTGGCTATATCTCTCTTCATACCGTGCCACCAAAACATTTCCTGAAGATCCTTGTACATCTTTGTCCCTCCAGGATGGATTGAATACGGAGCTGTGTGACTCTCAGTCAATATCTGCTATTTGAGGTCCTTGACATTTGGTACGCATAGCCTCTCTCCGTACCACAATATTCCTTGCTCATCTACGTTGAATTTTGAGGCTCTTCCCAAACTCACTTTTCTTTTTATGCCCTCAATGCTGGGGTGTCCGTGCTGGGCTTCCTTGATCCTTTCCATCAGGGTAGGCTGTATTTCTATATTCGACACACTGCCTTCGGTAACCATTATTAGATTGAGTCGGGCAAATTCCTGCTGAAATTCTGGCCTCAACTTTGGTATACTGTCGTCGTCCGTGCTGGGATTTCGACTAAGTGCATCTGCCACAACATTTGCTTTTCCGGGATGATAGTGGATTCCAACATCATAATCCTTCACCAACTCTAACCAGCGTCGTTGCCGTAAATTTAACTCTGGCTGTGTGAAAATATATTTAAGACTCTTATGGTCTGTGTATATCTCACAACGATTTCCAAGTAGGAAGTGTCTCCATTCCTTGAGTGCATGAATGACCGCTGCTAATTCCAAGTCATGAGTGGGATAATTTTCCTCATGCTTGCGTAGTTGTCTAGAGACATACGCAACTACCTTGCATTCTTGCATCAATACGCATCCGAGGCCTTTCCGGGATGCGTCACAATATACCTCAAACTTCTTGTGTATATCTGGCACAATTAGTACTGGTGCCGTTGTTAATTTTCTTTTTAGCTCTTCGAAGCTTTTCTCACATGCTTCTGTCCATTCAAACTTGTTGCCTTTCTTGAGCAATTGTGTCATGGGCTTTGCTATAGTAGAGAATCCTTCAATAAATCTCTGATAATAGCCTTCCATTCCCAAGAAACTCCGTACGTCCGTTACGTTAGCCGGTGGTTTCCAGCCAAGTACGGCCTTGACTTTTTCCGGGTCTACTGCAATACCTTCTTGGGTTAGCACGTGGCCCAGAAAACCCACCTGTTTTAGCCAAAATTCACATTTGCTGAATTTGGCGTACAATTGATGTTTCCTGAGTTCTCCTAGTACAATCCTGAGATGTTCGGCATGCTCTTCTGGTGTTTTGGAATATATCAGAATATCATCGATGAATACCACAACAAACTTGTCCATATACTTCATAAATACTTTGTTCATGAGGTGAACAAAATATGCGGGGGCGTTGGTTAGCCCGAATGGCATCACTGTGAACTCATACAGCCCATATCCGGAGGTGAATGCGGTCTTGGGAATATCTTCTGTTCGTACTTTTAATTGGTGGTATCCTGATCTCAAGTCAATTTTTGAGAAGACTTTGGCCTGTGCGAGCTGATCGAATAAATCATTTATTCGGAGCATTGGGTATTTGTTCTTGATTGTGACCATGTTGAGAGCTCGATAATCAATACACAACCTCATTGTTCCATCCTTCTTCTTGGCAAATAAAATTGGAGAACCCCAAGGTGAGGAGCTGGCTCGTATGTATCCTTTCTCCAACAATTCTTTTATTTGCTTCTTCAACTCTACTAATTTGGATGGTGCCATTCTGTAAGGTTTCTTGTAAATAGGAGCGGTTCCGGGTGCTAGCTCAATGCTGAATTCTATCTCTCGGTCTGGTGGCATGCCTGGTAGTTCTTCTGGAAATACGTCTGGGAATTCACATACTACTAGAACCTTGTTCAGCTCAGAAACGTCCACCTTGTTTAATCTAGGTTGCCGAGGTATTTGTCTCTCTTTGGCTGAAACTTTTATTTTCTTCCCATGATGGTGTGTGAGAATCACGGTACGGTTGAAGCAGTCAATAAAACCTTTATTGGTAGTTAACCAATCCATTCCTAGGATGACATCCAGTCCTTTGCTTTCCAGTACAATAAGGTTGGCGTAAAACTTCAATCCTTCAAATTCAATAACCACACCTTGACAGTAACTCTGGGTCACTTGCTTAACTCCAGGGGACTTGATGATCATTGATTTTTTCCAAGGGAAGCATCGAAAAATTATTTTGCAAAGCAAAACTTTTCGAAACGAATGAGTGAGAAGCTCCAGAATCAAACAAAACCATGGCAGGTATTGTGTTGACGGGGTACGTACCGAGTATGATATCTGGGGCATTCTGTGCTTCCTCTCGGGTCACGTGGTTCACGTGACCTTTCCGGTGGTTGTTGTTGGGGTTGAAATTGCTTCGCTTTGGTGCTGAATTATTGCCACCATGATTGAGCTTCGGGGTTGAGCTCCTTGGCTTGGGGCACTGCTTGGCATAGTGCCCTTCTTCTCCACAAGCATAACAGGTAACGCCTGGGCGATAGGTGAACTCTTTGTCTCTTGCATGGAAATTCTTGATTGGACGTGAATTATTCGTCGGGGTTTTGTGTGAATCCCCCTTCTGAAATTCCTTCTTGCTTCTGTGATTGCGAGTAAAAGTAGTCTGGTCCCTTTTTTGTTTGCGGAAATCTTCCAGGCTACGTCGCTCATTTTCCAGGGTAATGGCCTTATCCACCAGTGTTTTAAAATCTGTAAAGGTATGCACAACTAGCTGGCACTTAAGGGCGGGTGCCAAGCCTTCCATGAATTTTTCCATCTTCTTGCTCTCGGTCATGCGTTCTTCATTGGCATAGCGAGACAGCTGAGTGAATTGGCTGTTGTATTTTGACACTGTCATGGCCCTTTGCTTGAGGTCATCAAATTCTTTCTTCTTGATTTTCATGACGCTCTTAGGAATATGTGCCCCACGAAAACCTTCTTTGAAATTTTCCCAGGTGATTTCATTTTCGTTGGGGTGCATGTGCAGGAAGTTTTCCCACCACAATGCGGCTGCTCCTATGAGATAATGTGGTGCATACAGTACTTTTTCACGGTCTGAACACTGTGCGATAATTAATTTTCTCTCCATGTCTCGAAGCCAGTCATCGGCCTCAAGAGGCTTGTCAGTATGAGAAAATGTTGGAGGACGCGTCTTTTGTAACTCAGATAATTTGGATTGCGGTTGATACTGACCACGGTTACTTCCCATATTGATGAATTGGTTCATCATTTCCTGGTGTTGCTGCTAACTCTGTTCATACAAACGACAAACTTGTGTAAAAGCTGTTTCACTATCCTGTTAACTTGTCTGACCCTGAGCGAAATTGTGGTTCTGCGGTGTGCCATAATTTTCTTCTGGCTGAGTTGGCATGGAGCGCGTCCAAGGATGAGACATCTTTCACTCTAGGGATATATTTTGTGAACTCCTAAGATAAGAAAGAGAGTCGCAAAAGTCAATAAAATCACACAGAAAGAACATTTTTAAACTCCAGGATATTTTTGGAAACACACGATTTCGCGCGGAGAAGGACTAGTGCATATCTTACACACGGGCATAATTATACATTACATCACTCAGGATATGCGTACATAATCCTAACATGTTATTCAAACTAGTGCACTCCTCCAGATCCTACATGATGCGCAAACAGGCTACTCCTCACAACCTATGTACATATAAACATATTACACAAGTCGATACATCGCATGGCGTCTACGCGTACTCAGTCGGAGATGGTGAGGATCTCCCTTGGCCTGCCGAGGGTGAGACGCAGAGACGCTGGGGAATCAACCTCCTCCTCGCTAATAGGTTCCAGACGAGAAATGTTGTGCTGAGCTGATTGAGCAGGTGCCGTAGGCGGAATAACACGAATACGAGTGGGTGGAATAGGTGGGGTAGCATGTATGGGAGTGGGTGCAACAAGTGGTGCAGAGCGGACGGGAGTGGGTGCAACAAGTGGTGCAGAGCGGACAGGAGTGGGTGCAATAGCCTAGTTAAATTACTCTGTGGTAGGCAGACGACGAGCAGAGGCGAGTATGGTAGGTGAGTGAGAGGCTGCGGATGACACAAAAGTTAGTGGTGGAGTGGTGTGCAGGAGTTCCCTCCTGTTAGCAGCACATCCATGAACCGAGTCCATGCGTGCAGCTACGAGGTCATCCACCATACAGTCGAATGCTGCCTCCAGGGCTCGGAGGTACTCGACAAGCATCTCAAAGGCTTCGTCTCGCTCTCCTCTGGGGCAAGAGAAAGAGTAGTGACAGGTGTAAGGCACGTGGCATGGAAGGTAGCGGTAGCGACGGGTCTTCATTGCAGGAAGAACATCCCGAAGACGGGCTATCGTCTCGTGGGCAGCCATCTGCATAGCATGCCTTTCTGTAGGCATGGCTCTCCCCATGAATCGGAGGCAGCGTATTTCAGCATGACCTCCCCTGAATTGCATCGCGGCCTGGTGCATAGTCAGACTATCGTTGATCTTGTGTGGATAAAGCGTAAAGACTGGGCGCACGGATGGCCCCATTGCGACCTGAACGATGAAGGAGAGGAGTTTGACGAACCCCTCAGGCACGTTGGCGAACATTTGAGACTCGCAGTCGTTGCCGGCCATCTACAAAAGTAGGCAAAACTTCTGAGTGATCAGATCATAAATTTTATGCTGACTGTCAGAAAAATGACTACATTTGTAAAAACATGAATAACTCTATCATGCTAATAACCAATTAGCGATCGCACCTAGTGGCTTCCTACAGTCAGCCTGGCTCTGGTTACCAAGTCTGTCACGATCGGCTTTTCAATAAAAGCTTGATAAACAGAGAACCAGTAGCATCAAATATATTACAGGGTTGAGCTGAGGCTGCTCAACAATTTTACAAACTCGCCAATATCTTACATATGGGCGGTTATGACACAGGGGTGTGGTGGCATGCTACTAGCTCGAGGAAAAGTGGTGGTGGATAAGTTGACTTCTACTGGCAGCACATCGAGCGTCGAGGTGAGGCTCGATGAATTTATTCGGGGTTGCGGAAGTGGATAATACAATGACCAAGACAGGATTGCACGGGACTGACTGGGACTCCTCTAGGCGTCGGACTCGCTATCACACTCTTCATCCATGAGATCGCCTTCATCAACATCTGGCCAAATGAACAAGCCAGGTGAGTACTTGAAAGTACTCGCAAGACAGTTCGGACAAAAGATATAATCAATGAATGCATGAATGCGTCATGAACAAAGGATGATGCTCATATAAAAACGGTAATATTGCAGGACTTGATAAATAAAATAAATAACTGAAAACTGATCGGGTGTCTGGAGCGACGCCTCGAAGGGTAAATAAATAAAATGCATGCCGCAGTCGGGCGTCTAAGCGACACCACATAAAGGGCTTAAAAGAAATGCCGCAGTCGGGCGTCTTAGCGACACCACATAAAGGGCTTAAAAGAAATGCCACAGTCGGACGTCTGGGCGACATCACATAAAGGGCTTTAAAAGAAATGCCACAGTCGGACGTCTGGGCGACATCACATAAAGGGCTTTAAAAGAAATGCCACAGTCGGACGTCTGGGCGACATCACATAAAGGGCTTTAAAAGAAATGCCACAGTCGGACATCTGAGCGACATCACATAAAGGGCTTTTAAAAGAAATGCCACAGTCGGACGTCTGGGCGACATCGCATAAAGGGCTTTAAAAGAAATACCACAGTCGGACGTCTGAGCGACATCACAGACAGGGCCTATAACAAAAGTAAATAACAGGTCTGCCACCGTCGGACGTCTGAGCGACATCGCAGACAGGGCTTGTAATAAATGTAAATAACAAGATTAGTCCATCCACAAGAATAATCTTTTAACCGGATTTATCACACATAAATCCCACCAGAGTTTTGTCACTGAGGCTGATACCTAACAAGATAAGATGAATATAGTACTTGAACAAAGTACAAGATAATTGAAAGATTTGAGACTCTGTAGTCACGAAGGACTAGTTCCGTTTACGGTATTTCAGTAAAAACACATTTAACTAGTACACATCCATTTCACCTCACGATGCCAGGAATCACCCTGGACAACGTACAAGAAAAACTTTGAGACGGGGAGGCCACTACCTCGAATAGCATGGGATCAAATTTCTATACGCGCGCTCTAAGGGGTTCCCCCTCTCGGTCCCAACCAGAAACACCCATGCCCCCTGACCGGATGACGGGCTTTAATTCAGGGCCATGGAACCCTCACCCCGGCCTCTCTATTTGGTGTGTACCAGGAAAACAATTTGCAACTTACTATGCCATATTCCTTTCGGAAAACATGTGACAGTATTGGAAGGAATGAATGGAAATGTGATTTGTCTCACGATGACACGGAAGTCAAATAATCTGGCATAAGACTGGCATGTCACAACACTGCCATCTTACCCATCCTCATGACAACACATGGCTATGCAAATATGTATCCAACAACATAATGCTTTCCGAAACTTACTTTCCGATTATGTGCATGAAATATAACATTCAAAGTGATGTTCATAAACATGCCCTGACTATACTAAAATACAAACATGCAACAACACTCATCATATCAAGAGTTCAAACATGCTTGTCTGGTTCGGAGTAGTCGGAGTCTAACTGTGCGAAGTTTGCAGCTCCGTCACCTCCTCCGGTATCTACGATATAAGAAAAATACGTACGCAACGTAAATACCGTGAGTGTACAGAAAAGTGTTCCAAATATTTTTCAAATAAATATGATAAAAAACTAGACAAAAATCTAAAGAAAACAGAAAAAGAATTAATCAAAAATACTTTTTTGATTAAAAGTTATAAGAGTTTTGGTCCAAGGACCCATCTGTAATGAAACAGAAAACTTCCAGGGTTCTTTGCAGAAAATCCAGAAAAATGGTTCAGAGTGGAAGCGTATTTGCCAGAGTACGCTTTCAGTAAATGATTCAAAAAAAACAAAGGAGAGGCTGACGGGCGGGTCCCACCCGTCAGGTTTGAAATTTCAAACGAGGGAGTCGGGGCTCGTCGGCGCCCGAGAGCCGCGGTGGTCGCCGGCGGCGATCCACGGCGAGGCAGGGAGATCAGAGAGTACCTCCATGTTCAGGGCGCCATTCCACATCTGTGGGAGGTGGTGGTGATCGCCGGCGAGTACCACGTCGGCGGCGACGCTTGCTCCGGCGGACGGCGATTCGGGTGGTCGTGGATCTCGCCGGAGAGAGTTGTGGGGTCAAAATTGAGGTGGGGGTTATCCTACTAGAGGTGGTACGAGGCTACGGGCAAAAGTAGGGCGGCGGAGGAGTTCTCACCGGAGAGAACTATGCCGGAGCCCGAGGCGGACGGAGATGGCCGGAGTCGAGGAGGAAAGGCCCCTCGAGGCTCGTTCAGTGGCTGGGCGGGGTCTGGTGAGGTGGTGGAGTCGTGCGGGGGCGAGAGCAAACTCGGGGTGCTATATATAGCCGCCCCGAGGCGGTTGCCGAGAACGGGGTTCTCCGGCGAGGTGATTACGGCGGCGCTGTGGTTGCACGGGAGGGTTTAGAGGTTGAGCGTCGTCGTGGGTGTTCCCTGGTTCCGTTTAGGTGCTAACCACGTCGGGATTTGGTTGCTTAGGGGGAGCTCGACGGAACGGGGCGGCACGGGCCCGTCGGCGGCAGGGAGCATGCTCTATGCGTGCCGCGCCACGGCGACGGTGCTGCATGCGTGCGCTGGCGAGGAAATGGCCACGCGGAGCTACCAGGGGGTTTGGGCGGTGCCGAACGGTGTTGATCCGCTGTTTTGCTCCCTGTCGGCCGTTACGGTGATTCGGCCACTGCAAGACACGCCGGCGCAGGCGGGCCAGGGCGCCACCGACGCCAGGAAGGCGCCAACCGCGCGTGTGAGGCTCCGGACAAGCAAGCTAGGACGTGAGCAACGTGCCAAGTGCACTGTGAGCATGTGACTGAATTTCTAACGAAGATCGACACTGAAACTCTGAACTTAACTGAAGATGAACAGAAACAGTGCATGCAAGGTGTTCGACAGAATGATCTAGGCATGTGGGGATTTTTCCTTGAGCTCGTTTTTGGTGGAGGGGCCTCTCATTGCATCTAGAGGCTGCCTGAATATTTGTGGAATTTTTGGAGAGGTGTAGATATGAATTTCACCAAATTTGGCAAATCTGGTCCAAACTTGCAGTGAGTGAAATTTGAAATATTTGAAAAGGAGAAGAGTGGATCAAGATGGTTCTGGGTTGTGGGTACAAAGGACTATCCAGGGGTGTTGAGCTGAGGTCAAAAGTCAAAAGCATTAGGGTACTTGCTTTGCAAGTCACCTAGGCTCAAAAGAAAAGGCAGAATTATTTTGGGAGGAGAAATAATTGGAATAAAATCCAAAAAATGGATTTCATTAGTTTGGACAGAATGTTTGGGTTGCACCAAAGTGGGAGGAGAGGTTTTTGGGAAAATTTCACCATAGGACGCATGGTAAAATTTAGAAGGGATCAAAACCAAATAAAAGCCCAAAAACTAAAAGGGTTTTCTTTTTAAAAGAAACTAAATCCAAGAAAAGGATTTTTGAGAGGGAAAACTTAGAAGATGGTTTTTAGGAAGGGTTTCAATGACCTTCTTTCAAACCAAGCAAGGCTCTTTCTGAAAACAAAATCACACAAAAAAAATTGAAGTGTCACACAACGTGACCGAGCTGAGGTGGATCATCGTCGCACCGACGAGCATGGTACCGGGATGGAAAACATGGTGCAAGACTATGATGATGCTCGGGATTTGGACGAGGAGATGGAGGAATCTGCAAAGGCCTTCAATGAAATGTTGGAGTCTTCAAAACGTCCGCTCCACGAGCACACTGAGCTTTGTCAGTTGGATGTCATCTCACAATTAATGGCTTTGAAGGCTCAGTTCAACTTGGGCAGAGAATGCTATGACGCAATTATGACAGTATTTGGACGATTTCTACCCAAAGCCATGTAATGCCTGCAAACCTGTACCAGTCAGAGAAAATCCTCCATGCACTGAAGATGCCCTATGAGAAGATACATGCCTGTGAGAAAGGATGTGCCTTATTTAGGATTGACTATGCGGACTTGAACTATTGTCCCATTTGCAAGTGTTCCAGGTATATTGTGGTAGACAACGGTATGGGTGAGAAGACACAAACCAAAATCCCTGTTAGTGTTCTTCGGTATATGCCAATCGTACCAAGACTTCAACGTCTTTTCATGGTCGAAGAGACGGCCAGACAGATGACATGGCACAAAACAGGCAAAAGAACCGAACTAGATGCAGATGGTAATCTGATGATGGTACACACATCGGATGGTGTTGCGTGGAAAAAGTTTGATGAATTACATGCTGACAAAGCGGCAGATCCGATGCATCCTTTAGTCGGCATCAGCACCGATGGGTTCAGTGTGTTTGGTATGACGGCATCCCAATACAGTTCTTGGCCCGTATTTGTCTTTCCACTAAATCTCCCCCTCGGACAGATTATGCAAAGAAAGAATATTTTCCTGACGTTGATAATTCCAGGGCCCAACTATTCGAGGAAAAATATGAATGTGTACATGCAGCCGCTTAAGGACGAATTGCAAGAAGCCTGGGATAATGGGTTCAAGACATACGACGCCTATAGCAAACGAAACTTCATAATGCGTGTCTGGTACATGTACTTGACGTATGACTTGCCGGTGTATGCGCTATTCGTTGGCTGGTGTGTGCATGGAAGGTTCCCGTGCCCCACATGCAAGGGAGCTCTTGAGTTTCGTTGGCTTCAGGCCGGTTGCAAGTTTTCTTGTGTCGACATGCATAGACAGTTCCTGGATCCTCGCCATAAGTTCAGGAAAGACAAGAAGAACTTCATCAGAGGTAGAGTTGTAAAAAACTCTGCACCACCTGCGTTTACAGGCCAACAGACCCTGGATCTATTAAACGCTCTTGAGCCAGATCCAGAGCGTCTAGGGTACTTCAAGGGGTATAATTCTGAGCACGCCTGGACTCACAAAACATGCTTATGGGATCTGCCTTACTTCAAAGACCTCCTTTGCCCACACAACATCAACGTGATGCACACTGAGAAGAATATCGCCGAGGCACTTTTTGGTACATTGTTCGGCATAGATGGGAAGTCAAAGGATAATACTAAGGCTAGAGTCGATCTGGAGGCGCTATGTGATAGGCCGTTAAGAAACATGAAAGAACCGAAAGGAAAGCAGAACTGGACGAAGCCAAAGGCATGGTTCAATCTTGGAAGGCCAGCTATGAGGGAAATTATCTTGTGGGTGAAAATGCAGTTGATGTTCCCCGATGGGTATGCAGCGAATCTAAAGAGGGGAGCGAGTCTTGATAAATTGAAGATATTTGGTCTCAAGAGTCATTATTGGTACATATGGATTGAGCGGGTAATGCCGGTGATGTTGTGTGGCTTCATCCCTGAGGATGAATGGCTAATACTGGCAGAACTCAGCTATTTCTTCCGTGTTCTTTGTGTGAAAGAACTATCGCCTGGCATGCTAGAAGAAATGGAAGAGTTGGCGCCAGAGTTGATCTGCAAGTTAGAGAAGATCTTTGCACCGGGATTCTTTAATTCAATGCAGCATTTGATTTTGCATCTCCCGACCGAGGAAAGATTGGGGGGCCCATGCAAAATCGTTGGTGCTACCCAACTGAGAGGATGCAGAAGACGCTTCGAGAAAATGTAAAAATAAAGGTAGAATTGAAGCGTCTATGGCTGAGGCATTCATCACTGAGGAGGCGGCAAACTTCGTGACAGCACACTAGGAAACCAAAAATCGTCATTTGCATAATCCGAAGCCTCGGTACAATGCTGACGAGCCTAAAAAGGGTGGATCCAACCTCAGCCTATTCAAAGTCAATCTCGCACCAGCCAGTGTTTCAAATCCAGTATCTTTGGATAACGAAGAATGGCGGACCATTTCATTGTATATCTTCAACAACCTGATAGAAGTGCAGCCGTACATCGAGTAAGTTCTCGGTACATTGTTTCGTAACTTCTGTTTCCCTTGAACTGCTCTTATTCCTGGATATTTCATACAGTCGATACGTCGCCCTATTCTCGTATGGAGCGGTGATCCAAAAGGATTCCGTCGAAGAGTATGAGCTTCTCGCAAAGCAAGGAGGCGGCTATCCCGGTTTCATCTCTTGGTTTAAACAAACGGTAAATTCTATTAGACAATTTCATTTCATTCGCTAATTTGTGCGTAATGCAACAATCCTTTCATATTAAACTTGTAGGCTAATTCAGAGTCTATGGACACCGAATTGAGACAAGTTGCTAATGGTTTTGATTATAAGGTCCGTTCATTTGACAAATACGACATCAACGGGTATCATTTTCGTACCAATGGCAAAGAGCTATCTATGGCCGACCGAAAGTCTACAAATTGTTGTGTATCTGCTATCGGCGAAGGAGGTACCGAGTATTATGGGAGAGTTGAAGCAATTTACGAACTTCTATTCTATGGTGAAAACCCACCGAATGTGGTAGTCTTCAAATGTTATTGGTTTCAGCCGAAGGAGACTAGAAGGACTCATGAACATATAGGGATAGTTGAAATCAACCAAAGCACCCATTTAGATGTTCCTGATGTCTATATTATGGCTCAACAGGCGACCCAAGTATTCTATCTACCCTGGGCCTGCCAAACTAATCCAAATCTAAAAGGTTGGGATGTCGTTTATGAAGTGCCGCCACGTGCTAGACTATCTCCCCCAAAGGAAGAGGATTATGAACCTCACAGTAACCCAGACACATATGAAGGAGAATTCTTCCAAGAGACACGTCTTTCCAAAAAGCGTTTCAAGAACCCGTATACTTCACCCCAAAACATTGAAGTAGACAGCGACAGTGAATCCCACATCACTCCAGAGGAACAAGAAGAGCCAGAACAAGAAGAGGTTACTGCTGCGAACGACCTCTCAATGCTTGACCGATTACGTAAAGGTGGCCTTCCACATGTTGATGCCACTGAACCCTATGAGCCCGTCATTGATTATAGTGATGATGATGATTATGCATTTATTGATGATACTAAATGAGATTATTAGTAGTGTCAGGTATTCGATTTTTTTATGTTGTACTTGATGATGATACACTTAAGTGATATACATATTATTATTCATGTCGGTATTTTTTTTATGTTGTACTAATTTCGTTTACTCTTTGTCATGGCAGGTGTTGAAAGATGGAAGGGGAGCCGACTGAGGCCAAGTACAAACGTGCCCAAATTGAAGGTGTGCCACACCATCAAGGTAGCTCCAACTTATATCAGTTCGGGCGGAATTGGGTAATGTGGTTTGCTTCATTATTAATGCAATTCATTAATCATGCTAGCTTGAGCCCTTTAATTACTAATTTACTTTGTTTCTCTCTTTCAGGCATGCTACAATAAGACGGATAAGGTGCCAGAGGGGTACGACCTGTATGCCATGGCCCACACTGCCTCTTACAAGCAAGTCAAGGGGAAGGCGAGGAAAGGGGAGGAGTTTAACCCGAGCCAGATCCCCTACAATCCAGAGCAGGTGATGATATCTAGTGGCGGGGGCCGTGGCTCCATAGCCATTGATTCATAGATTGCTCCTGAGACCACGGTGAGTTTAATTTGAATGGACGTTACTTGATAGTCTTAACATTTGAGTGTCATCATGCTAACGAAACATTGGAAATGATCTTTGGTGCAGTGTTACTCCACACAAGCATCACACGATCCTTCTCCAGCTACTGGCCTGAGCCAGCCCGCTCCCACACCTCCATGATCAAGGTAAGTTTCGCTAGTTTTTTGCTTAACAAATGCATAAAGAGCTAGACTTAGCTTTATTTCATCCAATATGCTTACTTTAATGACCTAGAAGTAGCTTCTTTTCCTGCAAAATGACTTAATAAGCTTACTGACCTCCAAAACCAACCATTTTACCTAAGTTAGCTCTAAAACGATCTATACTTAGCTTTGTTTCCTCCAAAATGACCTAAGTGAGTTATAATATGCTTAGTTAACTAGGTTTGCTCAATAATGACATGTACTTACCTTACTTATGTAAAAAAACGGCATAATTAGCTTAGTTAGCTCATAAACGATCCATTTTACCAACATTAGCTATAAAATGATGCATTTTACCTAAGTTAGCTCATAAACGATCCATTTCACCTAAGTTACCTCACAAACGATGGCGTGCTTCTTCTTCTAGTCTTCTTCTTCTAGTCACCTTTTCCTAACTTTCTTATTTGCCATTTTGCAGATTTCATTCACTTCTCGAAGCTAGCTTGCTATGATGGAGTGCTTGTTTTTAATTTCATTCTCTTCTAGTATTCTTCTAGCTTGCTACGATGGAACTTGCTATCTTGATGAAACTTTGCATTGTAATATGTATGTGCAACTTTGCTATCTTGATGGAACTTGCTATGTATGAGTGGATGGAACTATATATGTATGTACGATGAAACTTATGTGCTGTTAAATAGCTCTGTGAAATATATCTATATATGTCATATATATTTGCTGTGAAAATTGTTGGATTTAAAAAAAACAGAAAAAAAGAGCCAATATGCAGGCTCTTTGCCGTCAGCCACCGACGGCAAAGGACTCTTTGCCATCAGCAGCGGACGACAAAGAGGCCACATGGCAGGCAACTGTGCTTCCTGGGAGGCTGACCTATTTGGTCAGTTTGCCTACAGTGGTTGACGGCAAAGAGAAAAAAACTTTGCCTACAGCGGCGGACGGCAAAGGCCTTCCGATGTTTGCCGTCAGCGGCCGATAGCAAAGGCTTGTCGTTAACCACCTAACGGAGTAACAGCGCAATTATTGCCGTCAGTATTCTTTGCCGTCGGCACCTGATGGCAAAGGACCCTTTGCCGTCAGCCGCCCGAAGCGGACGACAATGTAGCTCTTTATCGTCCCGTACGTTGCCGTCCACTTTTTCCGTCCGCGGCGGACGGCAAAGACCTTTGCCGTCCGCAATCCGTGCCTTTGCCGTCCGCCGTGGCTGATGGCAAAGTAGCTGAGTCCTGTAGTGATTAAAAGAAATTATGTTAAAACGGCCTTATGTGATTTAGGAGCCGGTGTTAGTGTTATGCCTCTTTCCTTGTACCATAGACTTGAATTAAGTAAGTTGACACCCACTGAGATATCCTTGCAAATGGCTGATAAATCAACTGTTATACCTGTCGGCATTTGTGAGGACGTGCCTGTTGTTGTTGCGAACGTTACTATCTTAACAGACTTTGTCATTCTTGATATTCCTGACGACGACAGTATGTCGATTATCCTCGGTAGACCCTTTTTAAATATTGCAGGTGTTGTTATTGATTGCAACAAAGGCAATGTCACCTTTCATGTTAATGGAAATGAGCATACGGTACATTTTCTGAGGAAACAACCTCAAGTTCACAGCATAAATTATATTGAGAAAATTCCATCAATCATTATTGGAGGTTTGGAATTTCCTCTCCCTATTGTCAAGAAAAAGTATGCTATTCTTACTGTTGGCGATGTTCGTATCCTCGTTGAGGTAACTTAGTGTTATTCGAAAATTCTTCGGTTCTGTGTTATTCGGAATGAGTTTGTTAACAAGACTTGATCAACCTTGTTAGTGGATTCATTTTGATGATCATGAGATGGATGAAACTAGAAGGCACAACCTTCTATACCCTCTTTTTACTTTTTGTTATTTAAAATAAATAAAGCGAAAATAGTATTATCTGTCTATTTTCTGAATTATCTGTGCAATGAAAAATATCCCGAAAATAAAAGTGCTCCAAATGCCTTGCAAATTTAGTATGATTTTTTATGGAATATTTGAGGATTTTAGGTACTGAAATCACTTCAGGAGGGGCAAGCACCAGGCCACGAGAGTGGAGGGCACGGCCACACCCCCTAGGTGCGCCCCCTGTCTCGTGGGCCCCAGGTGGACCCCCTCCACTTATGCCAGCACCCACACACTCCATCTTCTTCCCAAAAAAATCCTCATCCAGCTCAAGCACAAGTTCTAGCTCATTTTGCTGCGATTTTCGATCTCCTTTCTCAAAGCTCCATTCACAAAACTGCTTTGGGAGATTGTTGCTTGAAAAAGAAATATGTTCCGAAAAATGTACCAAGGTGGTTCCTCAGTAAAGAAAGGACCTAGGCGTGCTATGCGTGAGCAAGACGATGAACCACCAAGGGAAGCTGAAGTGCGATCTTGTGAATGGCCGTCAGAAGAGTTTATGGTCAATGCAGGCATTAAGGATGAATTTGATACATATGTGCGTAATGTCGATCTTGAGGACTTCATGCAAGATAAGTGTCCTCAGTACTACTATCTAACTGATTCGTTCGTGAGAAGGTTTAAATTTTCATCTTCGCGTAATTCTCATAGTGTCCTGTTTGATATTTATGATCAATCTTATACCATGGACTTAGAAGATTTTACAACTGCTTGCAAACTTCCGCAGTGGGGAAGTGCTAATGATCCCCACAAATCTGAATTTAGAGATTTCCTTGCTAGTATTACTGTGGGAGAGTCTAGGGATATTACACAAGCTACCATAGGGAGCATTCATTTTCCTGATATACATTATTTTGTTCTCTTCATTGGTAGATACATTAACGGTAAAGATGAAACATGTCATATGTGTGTCCCTGATCTTTGTGTCCTCAAGAGTGCTGTGTTAGGTTATAAAGATTATAACTTGGGGGCAATAGTTGCACGTAGGTTGCATAAAAATGGTAGAGCTGGAGATTTATTTGGAGGAATTTATGTGACCCGTGTGGCAAATTATCTTGTTATAGCCCCACGAGAGGGGGATGTGATGTTACCTCCTGCTTATTTAGATTATGGCGCTATGGTCCAACATCATTTTCTTAAGAGGAATGAACAATTCCTCCAGTATCGACTAATCTTTGACAGACATAGCGATGTCCATGTTACTCTTCCTGCTCCTTCCCTTTTTGATTACTAGGCAAAAGGGAGATATGTTGTTACCAGGGAGGAAGCCGCTGAACACGAGGGGAGAGCGGAGGTGGCTCGCCAACATACCGCAGCTCATGAGGCAATGGCTGCTACATCTCTGTACGACCCGAGTTACAACTACAGATATCAACCAGGCTACCCGTGGCATTAGACCAACTTAGGCCAAAATCCTAAGCTTGGGGGAGTACATAGTTCTCACCAACTTTACATTCATGTTCACACACTATTCTAGTCATCGGTGCTCATACTCTTTCATTGTATTATCCATGCTAGTTTAATTTTCTTTTTGTAGTTTTCTTCTATGTGTTTGATAAACCTTAAGAAAAAACCAAAACAATTAGTTAGTTTCATTTCCATGCTTGTAGTAGAAATTAAAATGAAAACCCAAAAAGATTTCTTGTTCTTCTTTTACTTGTTGGGAGCTTTCCTGTGTAAATAGTTTTATTTTCTTTTCTTTCCTTTGGGAATCGAGAGTAGATGACCATATTGAAAATGTTTAGTGGCTCTCTTATGCATGATTGTTTATTTAACTTAGAGCCCATATTACTTTGTCTTCTCTCTTGAGTTGAATGCTTGCAGGTTCTAGCTTAGTCCAATTCACGTGCACTATTATTATTATAAATATCGTTCGGTCGTGCAAGTGAAAGGCAATAATGACGACAGATGATGGACCACTACAAGAAATATGTCAACTAGTGACCTTTTGTCAGTGACCCTGGAAGAATTGGTCATAGATCTATGACCATTTCAGACCAATTGGTCAAAAGCTGTTCGGGGGGCTCCAAACCCTAAACCATTGTGACCATTTTGGTCAGAAAGGTCGTAATTTCCTTACATGAAATGGTCACCAAGCAAATAGTGCTAGTCCGCTGCCTTATTTCTAGTTGTTAATGACCAATATAGATGTTCATAGCCTTATAGATTGTGGTGGGTTGTGATGACTAGGCGCCATCTCATCAGTTTTGCCTATGTGTCATGTCCATGTGGCAGTTTTTGCCCTAGGTTGTGAAGCAACCTATATTTCTGTTATTCCTAAAATTCCCAAAAAAATCTCATAAATGTTTTGGATCATATCTTCATCAAATATGTCAAAACCACTCCTTGCCTAGTTCAAAAATAATTCGAAAATATTCATTTTCCTATTCTGTTCAGAGCAACACTTTGTGAAGGAAGTACCACTTTGGCATGTCCAAATGGTATCCATTTTCTACAGTGCTTTCCTATGCCCAAATAACCATCCTCCACCAAATTCCAGCTCAATCCATTCATTATTTTGAGCCCAGCTTCAACATTTGTATTTATGTCCAGTGTGGTACTTTGTAAAGCAAGTACCACCTAGGCTCCTCCTTTTGAGGTGGAAATTTGTGAAGACAGTCTTCTTAGTAACTGATCATCCTCAGCCAAAACTCACGCCCATTAGCCATGTGCATTTCCCGTACCGCAAATCAAACACTTGGCTGCTTATTCATGTTTGAGCATCGATCGGTCTCCTCGTGAGAATCTTATGTTGTGATTTTCTTCCTAGCACCTACCTGGGAAGTGCCCAACCAACTAGACCTGCCAAGGCCGCCCAGCACACATGGCAACGTCACGGTTACGCGCTGACCACGCAGCGGGCATGCGAGCTTACGCGCTCTAGAGTTGGGGCCCTCGGCCACCGTCCAAACCTCGATGTCTCGCCATCAAACCATGAATTTCTCATTAAATAGATACTTATTTACCTAGATATGATTTTTGGAAAAAATAGAGAGCAAACTATGAGGCAGTTGCAGTTCAAATTTGACCCGCTTCCAGCTGAATCGACGGGAATTTGTCTTTTTCACCAGAGGTGGATCAAAACTTTTGACACCCAACCATTTTGTCAATTGTGCATTAAATATGTCCTAGTATTTTATAAAATTGATTAGGTCCAATTTTGCAACAAATATATGGTAGGTCCTTCACAAAAAAACTCATTTCAGGCACTCAGAAAATGGAAAATGGTTTTTTCGTCCAAAGAAAATGAAAACTTCCTTAGGCAACATTGTTTGCCATTCCAATATGCACCCTTGTGAACAATATGAGATCATTTGAACAAACTATGCCATGAATGTGGCCATAAGATTGATCATTTGGCTTGAAAGCCATGAATTTTCACGCATGATAGCTCATTTCTGAGAACATTTTTTTAAAATAATTACTGTATTACAAGTTTCTTATTTTTCCTGGAAACTTGGTCACATATAATGACACAATGCGAAGGTTTTCCAATTTTTTGATATTTTTTTGAATTTTTTACGCCCGTTTCAAAATGCGGTCAAAACTGCGGGCTTGACCGTTCCTAGCTAGTGGTTGAATCTTGGAAAACTTTTGATGTTTCTCTGATTAAATAGATACTTATGTACCTATAGATGATTTTTGAAAAAAATAAATAGCAAACTATGAGGCAGCTGCAATTCAAATTTGACCCGCTTCCAGCTGAATCGGCGGGAATTTGTCTTTTTCACCAGAGGTGGATCAAAACTTTTTACACCCAACCATTTGGTCAATTGTGCATTAAATATGGCCTAGTATTTTATAAAATTGATTAGGTCCAAATTTGCAACAATTATTTGGTAGGTCCTTCACAAAAAAACCTCATTTGGGGCACTCGGAAAATGGAAAATGGCTCTTGTGTGCAATGAAAGTTAAAACTCCCTTAGGCAACATTGTTTGGAATTCCAATATGGACCCTTGTGCATAATATGATATCATTTGAAAAAACTATGCCATGAATGTGGCCATAAGATTGATCATTTGGCTTGAAAGCCATGAATCTTCACGCATGATAGCTCATTTCTGAGAACACTTTTTAAAAATAATTTCTGTATTACAAGTTTATTATTTTTCCTGGAAACTTGGTCATATATAATGACACAATGCGAAGGTTTTCCAATTTTTTGATTTTTTTTAATTTTTTATACATGTTTCAAAATGCGGTCAAAACGACGGGAATGACCGTTCCTAGCTAGTGGTTGAATCTTATAATTTTTTTTGGTGTTTCTCTGATTAAATAGATACTTATGTACCTAGAAATGAATTTTTGAAAAAATAAAGAGCAAACTATGAGGTAGCTGCAGTTCAGATTTAACTCGCTTCCACCTGAATCGGCTGAAATTTGTCTTTTTCACCAGAGGTGGATCAAAACTTTTTACACCCAACCATTTGGTCAATTATGCATTAAATATGACCTAGTATTTTAGAAAAATGATTTGGTGCAATTTTGCAATAATTATTTGGTAGGTTCTTCACAAAAAAACATCATTTGGGGCACTCGAAAAATGATTAAAAATAGCTAGAAAGATAAGAAATGCGTACAAATTGGTCCTTATCCATAAAATGTGGTCTAACTCTAGTGAAAATTTGTGTGGTACCCTTTTGCAAAATATTTTTGTCGCGCCTACTGATGCATCAGTAGCGGACTGAACGAGTGCAGTCAGTTATTCACATAACTGAACTGCAACGGGTGTGTGCGTGTGTGGGCCTTGGGCCCGTGGGAGCGTGTGGGCCGGAGGCCATGTAAGGGTAGCCCAGGAGGGCAGCTACTTATGTACGAAGCATCGGGGAAATGAGCAGCGACTGTTTGATCGAATCCTTCTCTCCTTCTCCACGCCTCTCACCTACTCTGTTCTCTCCTTCCTCGTCCCCATTCTAGATCGAGATCCACTGGGTCATTACAATCTGGTACTCAGAGCCTTCCCCAAAAAAAATTCCCCACCACCCGCCGCTGCCTCCGCCGCGTCCCCGATCAGGCGGTAACACCCACCGAGCTAGGTGCGAGCCGCTCCGGTGAGCTCGCTCGAAATCCTACTTGGGGTTCACCTCGATCCGAATCGCGACCACGGCACCATCCAAGCCCTCCGCGCAGACCCGCCGTGTGCTGGACGCGATGACAGAAACTACAGACAAGATGCAGGGCCTCCTAGAGACCATCCTGCGCCGCCTCGACGACAGCCAGAGGACCGCCGACGAGCGCCACCAAGCGCAAGTCGCCTACAACACCCAAGTCTCCACCGAGCTCAAGCACTTGGCGGAGCAAATCAATCTGACACAAGCGGATGTGGATGAGGCCCGCAAATCCCCTCCACCCCCCGATCCCGCCGCTACGAGCAACCACGGGGCATCTACGTCTGGTACATCGACAACCGCGGGCTCCTTCGAACCCGCGCCACCACCTCCGCCTCTGACGACCCGTCCACCCCCGCCACCACCGCTCTACACAGAGGGCGCAGCTCAGTTGCCGTTTGCCCGGCTTGTTAACCACGGGCCGCCTCTCTTGCTGCAAACCTCGCCTATGGCGTACGAGCGGGGCGCCGAGCACTACACCAAGCCGCCCAAGCACGATTTCCCCCGCTTCGACGGCGACGCACCGCGCATCTGGCTGGAGCGGTGCCTCTCATACTTCGAGCTCTACCGGGTGCCGCAGCACAGTTGGGTTGCCACAGCCGGCCTGTACATGGATGGGCTCGCAGCCATGTGGCTTCAGGCGTACAGACAGACGCACCCTGCTCTGTGATGGCTAGCCTTCAGTTGAAGCAGAGTTCGGACCAGAAGAATTTGAAGCTCAGATGCATCAGCTAGTGCAATTGCGGCAAACTGGAGGTGTGCAAGAGTATCGTCAGCAATTTGAGACCTCCATGTACCACCTATTGTCGCTGGATCCAACCTTGAGCACACAATTCTTCATCTCCCAGTTCCTTCTCGGTCTGAAAGATGAACTGCGATTGGGCGTCCGTTTGCAGGCCCCAACAAGCATCACACGCGCAGCTGTTTTCGCAAGGATCCAGGAAGAAGAACTGGAGAAGCAACGGCTGCAGCGGCCGCGCATTGTTCCAGTGGGCAGGCCACCTCCAGCAGCACCCAGCCACAACTAAGCGCATGCAGCTCCTGCCGCATGACCGAGCGGCGACGAGTATGCACGCGAGCGACAGCTGCGCGAATTCAAGTGAGCCAACGGTCTCTGTTTTCGCTGTGGCGACAAGTACTCCCGCGAACATTAGTGCAAGCGCACGGGTCAAATACTGATGATTGAAGTGGGTGATTTTGGCGAGATCCTCTCGGATGACACTGTGCACGCGTTGCAATTTCTCGATGAGCCGGCCCTGCCCGAGCCGGAGTGCTGTACCTTATCGCAGCACGCGATTTCCGGCGAAGACGCGCCGTCCATCGTTCGCCTTCGAGCACAAGTGGGGGATCAAGTAATGCTGCTCCTGGTGGACTCGGGCAGTTCTCATAGCTTCGTCAGCAAGGCGTTCATTCAGCGCATCGCGGTCGACACCCAAGCACTGCCGCCTGTCTCTGTTTGGGTAGCAAATGGCCAGCGGTTGCACTGTAACAAGGTGGTGAAGCAGTTGGCATGGCAAGTGCCAGGACATACATTCCACACTGATCTTTGGGTGTTACAGCTGAGTGCGTATGACGTAGTTTTGGGCATGGATTGGCTCTCTGACCACAGCCCGATGAACTGTCACTGGAAACTAAAGCGCATTTCGTTCGAAACAGAGGGCAAGACGGTGCAACTACAAGGGGTTCGCACCACCAACCTATCCCCCACGGCCGGACTGGATGCTTATGAACTTCATCGAATGGAAGTCGCCAATGACATATGGACATCAGCACTGGTCATGATTGAGCCGTCAGATAAAGTGAATACAGAGCCGGTACCTCCCAGGATTCAGAAAGTGCTCTCTGAATATCAAGATGTGTTTGCTGAACCCAAGGCCCTGCCTCCTCATCGTCAGTATGATCACGGCATACACTTGGAGCCAGGAAGTGCCCCCATCAATACCAAGCCGTACCGCTACTCGCCAGCACAGAAAGATGAGATCGAGCAGCAGGTGCAGGAGATGTTGCAATCAGGTGTCATTTTACACAGCATGAGTCCATATGCCGCACCGGTCTTGCTTGTGAAGAAAAAGGATGGGAGCTGGTGTTTCTGTGTTGACTTTCATCAACTCAATTCTGCTACGGTGAAGAACAAATTCCCACTACCCATTGTGGATGAACTTCTGGACAAGCTTGTCGGAGCAAAATACTTCTCCAAGATCGACCTCCGCGCAGGGTACCATCAGATCCGCATGCTTGAGGAGGATGAAGCAAAAACTGCATTTGAAACCCACCACGGGCACTATCACTTCAGGGTGATGCCGTTTGGCCTTTGCAATGCGCCGGCAACCTTCAAGTGCCTGATGAACAGCATATTCGGCCGCTATGTCCGTAAGTTCATCATCATTTTTCTTGACGACATATTGGTCTTCAGCTTTGATCTACAGGAACATGAACAACACTTGCGCCTCACACTCGAACTGCCATGCGAACATCAACTATTCGCCAAGGCTTCCAAGTGTTCTTTCGCCCAGGAAAGCATCGAGTACCTGGGCCACGTCATTTCACAGTCCGGCATCGCCACAGACACAAGCAAGACGAGCGCGATGCAGGCGTGGCCGGTGCCCTCTACACCAACTGAATTGCGTGGTTTTCTTGGCCTCACCGGCTACTAGCGCAAGTTCGTCCAACATTATGGCATCATCGCGAAGCCACTCACCCAGCTCCTGACCAAGAAAGGATTCGAGTGGAGTGACAAGGCCCAGCAGGCGTTCGACATGCTGAAACAAGCGATGGTGAGCACACCAGTGCTAGCGCTTCCGGATTTCTCTCGCCCTTTTGCCATTGAGACTGACGCGTGCGACACGGGAGTGGGTGCAGTGCTCACCCAGGACGGCCAGCCCATCGCCCATCTCAGCAAGGCTTTGGGGATCAAGAACCAGAAGTTGTCCACGTATGAAAAGGAGTTCTTGGCCATTATGATGGCCATCGACAAGTGGAGACCTTACCTGCAGCGGGCTCCGTTTGAAATCCTCACCGACCACAAGAGTCTCTGCATGCTCGGGGATCAACAACTGGTGAATGAGCTGCAGCGCAAGGCCATGTCCAAGATGGTGAGCCTACAGTTCACCTTTCAGTACAAGAAAGGCGTTGAGAATGGTGCCGCTGACGCGCTATCCCGAGTGGGCCATCTGTTGACGCTGGATGCACTATCAGTCTGTTAGCCACAGTGGTTACAAGAAGTCGCGAACTCCTACGAGACGGACCCCGAATCACAAGAAATCTTAGCCAAGCTAGCAGTCACCACCACGGATGATCAAGGGCGCACGCTTCAGAATGGCGTGATCAGGCAGCGCGGGCGTCTGTGGATTGGAGCCAATTCTGCGCTGCAGACCAAGCTGATCGGCGCGCTGCATCACAGCGCTATTGGGGGCCACTCCGGCGCAACGGCTACGTACCATCACGTCCGAAAACTGTTAGCGTGGCCTGGACTAAAGCGCGCTGTGGAGGATTTTGTCCGTCAGTGTGCCATCTGCCAGCATGCCAAGCATGAGCACACGCACCCCGCAGGCAAGCTGCAACCCCTACCAATTCCAACGGAACCTTGGCATGATCTGACCATGGACTTTGTCGAGGGGCTGCCTAAATCAGAGGGGTCTGATGCCATCATGGTCGTCGTCGATCGTCTGACCAAGTACGCGCACTTCATCCCACTACACCACCCCTTCACCGCTGCGCATGTTGCCCGATCATTCTGGGAGCACGTCATCAAGCTGCACGGCGTCCCTCACTCCATCATCTCGGATCGCGACAAGATTTTCATGAGCGCCATGCGGCGCGAACTGCTCGCCGCCGCGGGAACCATGCTGCTCTACTCCACGGCGTACCACCCGCAGACGGACGGCCAGACCGAATGCGTCAACCAATGCCTCGAGATGTATTTGCGGTGTGCGGTGCACGGCACACCACGGCAATGGCGCAAGTGGCTTCCTGCAGCTGAATTCTAGTACAACTCCGCTCATCATTCCTCGCTCAACTGTTCGCCGTTCAAGGCCTTGTACGGCAAGGAACCGAACCTGGGCGGCCTACCACACCTGAGCTCCGCCCTACAAGATCAAGTGGCGTCACCGGAGCTGGACTGGACAGCACACACAGAGATTCTACGCACCCAGCTTGCGCGCGCCCAAACTCGCTTCAAGAAGTAAGCCGACCGTCATTGCGTGGAGCGCGCCTTCGACGTCGGCGAGAAGGTGCTCCTGAAACTGTAGCCATACGCACAGTCGACCGTCGCAAACTGCCCATGCCGCAAGCTGTCCTACAAGTTCTTCATGCCGTTTGAAGTAACAGAGTGGATTGGGACTTTGGCATATCGCCTGCAGTTGCCTCCAGACAGCCGTATCCATCTGGTATTTCACATCTCCCAGCTCAAACCCTTCACCCCAGATTATACCCCAGTCTTCACCGAGCTACCGCGGGTGCCTGATCTCTCTGGGGGTGAAACGGAGCCTGTGGTGATCGTGGAGCGGAGGATGATGAAGAAGGGCGATGCACCAGTTGTGCAACTCCGTGTCCAATGGGAAAACATGCCACCATCAGCCACCACTTGGGAAGATTACGCCGTTCTTCGCCAGCGCTACCCATCAGCCTGCATGTGGGAAGGAGCTTCATCTCAAGGGGAGGACAATGTCGCGCCTACTGATGCATCAGTAGCGGACTAAACGAGTGCAGTCTGTTATTCAGATAACTGAACTGCAACGGGTGTGTGCGTGTGTGGGCCTTGGGCCCGTGGGAGCGTGTGGGCCGGAGGCCATGTAATGGTAGCCCAGGAGGGCAGCTACTTATGTACGAAGCATCGGGGAAATGAGCAGCGAGTGTTTGATCGAATCCTTCTCTCCTTCTCCACGCCTCTCACCTACTCTGTTCTCTCCTTCCTCATCCCCGTTCTAGATTGAGATCCACTGGGTCATTACAATTTTTGATAGCTACTTCACAAAATTCCTCTAGTTTTTGTACTTGGAAACTCTTTTAAATCACTGATTTTCCGAACCAATCAGAACCATTCCCACGGATTGATGACATGGCACTCATCCATCCATCCATCCATCTCACCATCCCACATCCATCCGTCCATCCACCCCACCGGAGCACAAACCCTAGCTCGGATCACACCCCTTCCCCCATCGCACCCTTCTCCCCCCATCTGCTCGCCGCCGCCGCCACCTCCCGATCCAATCTCACCCCGCCGCCTCCCGATCCACCGCCGACCTCGTCGTCCTCCTCACTCACCGTTGATCTCGCCGTCCTCCTCACCCACCGCTGCCGACCTCGTCCCTCCCTCCCCTACCATCTCTCCCTCGTCTCACCTCACCGCGAGCCCGGCAACCCAATCCATCGCCGCCTCCCTTCCAGATCCATCGCCACCAATGCCACCTCCCTCCGGCGGAGCTCGCCGTCGTTCATGGCCTCCCCCACGCCCCCTCCTCTTGCCCCTCCCCTTCCCTCACCACTCAACCGAACCAACCAGCCCACCAACCCGAAGAGAAAAACGAGCGGAGGCGAGATGGCGACCGGACGCGAGGCCGGCGAGGCGGCGCCGAGGGAGGAGGAGGAGCAGAGGGAGTGGGCGGATCTGACGCCGGTGTGCCTGGCAGAGGCGTTCTCGCGGCTGGGCCTGGAGGACCTGTGGCGCGGCGCCATGGCGTGCTGCCGCTCCTGGTGGGTGGCCGCGCGCTCCCGGCCAGCGCTCTTCGCCGCGCTCGACCTCCGCCCGGCTTTCAAGGCCGTCGGCGCTGCACTTTTGGGCACCGCGCCCGACCCCACCACGCACACCGTCTCTCCCGCGACTACGCGCCGGACAGGTTCGCCGCCTGGGCGACGGGTGGGAGGATCCATCAGAGGAGGGGGCGCGGAGGGAGAGGAAGATGGAGATGGCACAGAGCACACTACCGAGAAGCTGCAGAGCCAGGCCTCCCCCGTCCTTCATGGCCACTCCAGCGAGTCAACGATGCTGCTTTGATTCCTTGCGGCGCCACGCCTCCCACCGTTGGTGTTGTTCCGGGTCTGCCCGTGCCAGATTCTTGGCCTCGCATGTTTAATTGGGTGCCTTACCTTGGTGGCAACATTTCGATCAACACTTACCTAGAAATATCCTACGTTAGCTGTGGATGGGTTGGTTTCCACATAAGCCGGTCGTGGATTCAATAAAATCAATATCTCGTTAGGCCCAAGTTTCTGTATGGTGAAGGGCAAAGAGTTGCTCACTTATGCCCTTTGCACAAGTTGCTTGCACTGTAGTCTAGGTAATCAGCACATGAATGGACTATTAATTAATCCGTTAAGGTACACAAGGAGTACGTTTAATCTAGAAATTGTACAAATCTGCAGCATGCATACTTAAGGTTGTTAAATAAGGAAGGAGCTCGGGTTTAGTTCCACGCAACAGGGGTTGGGTAGATTCCTTACAACCTCTAGAAATAGTGAGATGAATCATTATTGTAATTTGTAAAGCTCTCAAGGAAAGTAGTTTAGCCAAAATATTTATTGTGGACATTCTGTTAGCTAGTGTGCATTGCCAAGTACAACTATTCTACTTTGTATGGAATCATCTGTAGATATTATTTCTTTAAGTGTTGCTGGCTATATTAAAATTATACCCCGAGGCACTGTAGCATTAGTGTGTTGTTTCGCTTTTGTTCTTCTCTATCTATTCCTATAAGTCAGGTTGTTTTTGTGGCATCCAGGGGCACAATGCTGGAGCTGGTAGGCAAGCTAGCACCCATGGATTCGTGAACTGGCTTGGATGTGTACTTGGTCGCCGGGGTTGGATGAGGACGACGGTAACGAGATGAGACCGTCATGATCCACCCTCCCACTTCTTTCTCGTGATTTCGTAACTGCTCAACATGTTGATCTGTTCTGAACATCTGAAACTCCAGCTACCTTCTTGTGTAATCAAATTTTGCTCCTGTATGTATGTATGTATGTATGAGGCTGGGTAGTTCAACTCTAGTTTTCTTTCTAACTCATTCATATATATGGTGGAAATTGTGCAGGTTCCATGGTTCCAAGTGGCCTCTGGCCATCTTGAACTGGAACTCCAGTAACAAGTAGATGTTGCTGCTGTACTCAATATTTGAAGTGTATTAGGTTGATGAGATTAATTAGCTCAGTTGGCTAAAGTAGCAAGAACAACAGCCACACTTTGCCATCCACTTTATAGCTGGACTGTACTTACATGCTTAGTATAAACTTGTATGTGTAGCTGGAATGTACTTACATGCTTAGTATAACCTTGTACGTGTAGCTGGACTGTACTTACATGCTTAGTATAACCTTGTACGTGTAGCTAGTCTATTTATTTTATAAATGGTTATCTGTGGATGCTGCAGGAGTAACATTGTTGATGGGACGGGTACATGATGGTGGCTAGTGTGGTGGACGACCCAGAATATGTGACCTCGCAAGTGCACATGCACGTCGGTTTCCTCCTCAAATGCTTTTGTTTCAGCCTCAGCTAATAAGAATCTCCATCTCCCTCTCATCTTCCTCTGCTCGCTACTGCTGCTCCAAATTATACATGTTGGTAAAGAGATGTCCCTGTTTCCTCAGTACTATGCACTGCTATATTTATGTGATTGTCTTTGTGTGCATCTTATTTTGAAACCAAGTGAGACAGCTCCATCCCCTACATCTTGATGATCCCTCTAGTAGTGTATATCTTGAGTTGCTCTCACTACCTCCTGCCCCTAGATTTGTAATTTCCTTTGTTGCCTGCCCATTTAATTAATTAAAATTGCATGTGTGCGTGTAAGTATGGCTGTGAGAACGAGATCAATGGTGCCTTCTACCAAACGGATTGAACTTTTAATGCTTGCTACACATGCTTGTGTACCTAAACATTCTATACATTTGTTGTTGTTGTTGACTATGCAGTCTAAAAAACACACTGTCTTTTCTTTTCGTGTGTAACAGCCAAGATGATCTGCTTTACACTTACAATTTGTGTTGACTAAATCCGAGCAAGTCTCCTTCCAGTTCCACCATAAGTAACACACTGCAGGCACAGCTCAAATCTTGCTCTATTTCTTTTTTGTGTTGGCTCGATCAGGTTTCTCCCAAATCTAGTCGATCGGATATCATCATGCTATCTTGTTCCTTTCAGTATGTGCCCACGTATATTTTAAGCTGCACCTGATTATATATAGGCATAGCATGGGCTCGGACTTTTAAACATGCCACGTCTCGTTCTGTTTATGTAGCCACCATGTTACATGTTCTGTACTTACAGTTCCTGGTGATGTATTCAAGCCTATGAGCACATATATTTACACGTACCTCTATTTATATCAAGGCCTCCCTGGTAGGTTATCTACCGAGTGGAAAACAGTTAGATCTCATACTCATGAAATGAACTAGTTCTTTTTATATGCTGCATTCAGATTCGTCATGTGACTATTAGTTATTTTTAACCAATGCTAGACCTAGCATGTGTACACTCTAATCTCTAATGATGTTTGTCTTTGTGTTCAGGAGCTCCAGGTCTACAAAATGAAGTTCGAAACCATATAGCTCTACTCAGCAAAGAGTCGTCTGTTCTATTTGATTGTAATAGAATGTAAATATTGTAATATTGTAATAGTAGGCATATCCGGGTTGTAATAACTATGTACAAATTGTAGTAGACTAAGTTAGTTTTATTTGATGAACTACATTTGTACTGTTCTGTTTGAAATATTGATTATGTATGTGATTTGAAAACGTGTGGAATGGAAACCTAACTTGTGGGATTCACTTATGAAAATAATCTAAGCAGTTTTGAATTTTTTGTCAAGTGGGCCCAATGTGTGAGAAGATGACAAGTGGGACCAGCTCCAAAATATAATGGCCCAAACAATGTTAAAAGACCCGGCCCAGAAATAAATAAAAGGCTGAAATGGGTTGGCCCGTGTAACTTATAGAAAATAAATAAATATTAAAAGGCTGAATTAATGGGCTAGGCCCATGTAGGAAACTGAATTGGACCGGGCTGAATCTTGTGCCACATCAGCTTGCCATGCTGGATGCCTACATGGCCTGAGGAGGTTGCTAGTGACCAAAACGCCACAGTGGACATATTTTGGTCATAAACATCTTCGACCATTCTAGAAGAAAGGTCGCTATAGTCAGTTTACGACCGCCAGCTTTTGACCTTCTGTTTTTGGTCACAAAAAGGTCGCAAATGAAAAACCATGACCTTTCAGTGACCAATAGTGGTGGTCACAAGTTGACATATTTCTTGTAGTGGACTGATTGAGATGAGAGAAGCTGGTATGAAATCGACCTCTCTTGTTTTTGTAAATATGATGAGTTCATCGTTCCTTATTCAGCTTATTGTGAAGTAAACATATTTGCAATGACATTTAGAGATTATAGTTGATTGTGCCATGCTTGATTAGCTATGAGTTATAATGGTTTACCTTGCATGCCAACATGCTATTAGAATGATTATGATGTGGTATGATGGGATGGTATCCTCCTTTGAATGAATTGAGTGACTCGACTTGGCACATGTTCACGCATGTAGTTGAAACAAATCAACATATCCTTCATGATATTTATGTTCATGGTGGATTATATCCTACTCATGCTTATACTCAGTGTGAATTAATTTTATTGCATGTTTATGACTGTTGTCGCTCTCTCAGTTGGTCGCTTCCCAGTCTTTTGCTAGCCTTCACCTGTACTAAGCGGGAATACTGCTTGTGCATCCAAACTCCTTAAACCCCAAAGTTATTCCATATGAGTCCACCATACCTTCCTATATGCGGTATCTACCTGCCGTTCCAAGTAAATTTGTATGTGCCAAACTCCAAACCTTCAAATGAAATTATGTTTTGTATGCTTGATCAGCTCATGTTTCAACTAGGGCTGCCTATATCTTCCATGCTAGGTGTGTTACTCTCAAGAGGAGTGGACTCCGCTCCTCATTCACGAGAAAGGGCCGGTAACCGGGATGCCCAGTCCCATGATCCAAAAAGATCAAAGCAAATCAATATAATTAAACAAAACTCCCCCAGGATTGTTGTTAAGTGGAGGCACTCGTTGTTTCGAGCAAGCCATGGATTGATGCTTGTTGGTGGTGGGGGAGTATAAACTTTTACCATTTTGCGTGGGAACTGCCTATAATGCATGTAGTATGGAAGATACAGCCATCTCATAGTCGTTGCATTGACAGTGAAAGTATGCCGCTCAAAATATTATTCAATCTCTATTTTAAAATCAAGCTCTGGCACCTCTACAAGTCCCTGCTTCCCTCTACGAAGGGGCTATCTATTTACTTTTATGTTGAGTCATCACCTTCTTATTAAAAAGCACTCGCTAGAGAGCACACTATCATTTGCATGTATTACTATTGGTTTATATTGGGTATGACTTGACTGGATCTCTTTTACCATGAATTATAATGTTTAGTCAGTCCTTGATCTTTAAAGGTGGTCTGCATTTATCTTTTGCGGTCTCAGAAAGGGCTAGCGAGATACCATTTTGTTATATCATGTTATGATTGCTTTGAGAAAGTGTTGTCATCCGAATTTTATTATTATGGCTCGCTAGCTGATTATGCCATTGATATGAGTAATTGTGAGACTGAGGTATTATTGTGAGTATGGTTAGTTCATAATATTTGCTGAAACCTGAATGCTGGCTTTGCATGTTTGTAACAACAAGAGCAAACAGAGTTTGTAAAAGTTTTTCTTTATCACTTTCAGTTTATCAACTGAATTGCTTGAGGACAAGCAAAGGTTTAAGCTTGGGGGAGTTGATACGTCTCCAACGTATCTACTTTTCCAAACACGTTTGCCCTTGTTTTGGACTCTAACTTGCATGATTTGAATGAAACTAACCCGGACTGACGTTGTTTTCAACAGAACTGCCATGATGTTGTTTTATGTGTAGAAAACAAAAGTTGTCAGAATGACCTGAAAATCCTCGGAGACAAGTTTCGGAAAATATAAAAAATACTGGAAAAAGATAAAGACCAGGGGGCCCACACCCTGTCCACGAGGGTGGGGGCGCGCCCACCCCCTCTGGGCATGCCCCCTGTCTCGTGGCCCCCCTACAGCTCCGCCGACCTCAACTCCAACTCCATATATTCTGTTTCACGGAGAAAAGAATCAGGGAGGAAGTTTCATCATGTTTTACAATACGGAGCCGCCGCCAAGCCGTAATCTCTCTCGGGAGGGCTGATCTGCAGTCCGTTCGGGGCTCCGGAGAGGGGGATTCGTCGCCATCGTCATCATCAACCATCCTCCATCACCAATTTCATGACGCTCACTGTCGTGCGTGAGTAATTCCTTCGTAGGCTTGCTGTACGGTGATGGGTTGGATGATATTTATCATGTAATCAAGTTAGTTTTGTTAGGGTTTGACCCCTAGTATCCACTATGTTCTGAGATTGATGTTGCTATGACTTTGCTATGCTTAATGCTTGTCACTACGGCCCGAGTGCCATGATTTCAGATCTGAACCTATTATGTTTTCATGAATATATGTGTGTTCTTGATCCTATCTTGCAAGTCTATAGTCACCTATTATGTGTTATGATCCGACAACCCCAAAGTGACAATAATAGGGATAATTCTCGATGATGACCGTAGTTTGAGGAGTTCATGTATTCACTATGTGTTAATGCTTTGGTCCGGTTCTCTATTAAAAGGAGGCCTTAATATCCCTTAGTTTCTGCTAGGAGCCCGCTGCCACGGGAGGGTAGGACAAAAGATGTCATGCAAGTTCTTTTCCATAAGCACGTATGACTATATTCAGAATACATGCCTACATTACATTGATGAATTGGAGCTAGTTCTATGTCACCCTATGTTATAGCTATTACATGAGGAATCGCATCCAACATAATTATCCATCACTGATCCAATGCCTACGAGCTTTTCATATACTGTGCTTCACTTATTTACTTTTCCGTTGCTATTGTTACAATCACTACAAAACCCAAAAATATTACTTTTGCTATCGTTACCATTACTATCATACTACTTTGCTACTAAATACTTTGCTGCAGATACTAAGTTATCCAGGTGTGGTTGAATTGACAACTCAATTGCTAATACTCAAGAATATTCTTTGGCTCCCCTTGTGTCGAATCAGTAAATTTGGGTTAAATACTCTACCCTCGAAAGCTGTTGCAATCCCCTACACTTGTGGGTTATCAGCGGTCCCTCGCATCGGCCGACACGAGACGGCCACATGAGCCGCCGAGACGCGGCCCTGCTGAGCCCGGGGATGTCGATGCAGACGCGGAACTCCTTACCCTCGCCAGGGCAGTGAGCTGCACCACGTGGCAAGCGACGATCGCCTTGCAGAACCCTTCCTTCCTGAATCTCTTCGATTGCCTTGCTGATGAACTCCTAAATGCCTTGTGCCTCACGCCTGCTACCTTCTCCTGGGAAGCGTGCTCTAAAGAGCGCCTCCACATAGTGCCCGAGCGCCACTCTCGCGATGTTGGCTAGATCTGAGGCCCTCCAAAGCAGAGCCCCGAGCCCAGCGTGGGAGAAGCATCGGGCGTGCCTTCCTATACGATGGGTGAAGGTGCCGCGTCTGGATCCGCGAGGCTCAGTGTTGTGCCCTCGAGTGATGCTCCCTCATGAGACCCCTGTCCCAGATGTAGCTTATTTCTTGGGGCGGCCTTAGGAGTGAGGGCGCCGTATTTGTCTTCGGGGTTCTCAACTACTGCAGCTTGGAATGCGCTCTCGAGGGAGCACACTTCATCCTTCTCTTGACAGGCGACCAAGATGACGCCGCTGCTTCCTGGCATCTTGAGGACGTTGCTGATGACTGGGGAGCGGAGCATGGGGAGTGCGCCTGCGGTAGCCGCGCACTTGAGCCGGTGCGTGGAGTCGAAGGTGATGGCGCACTGGGACCACTTGAGAGGGCGATTTGCTTCAAGCTTGGGAAGCGCTGCATTCACCTCGCGCATGAACTGCTTGAAGACGCGGTGGGAAGTTGGGGCCTGTGAGCCGCCCAAGATGCAGGCAATGCTCGCGGCTCCTGGAAGCCCCCAGCCCCCTCGTCCTGGTGGTGATCTTCATTCCTCGTTGGCAGTGGAGGCAGAGGAGGCAAGGATGCGTTTCCCTGAGGTCGATCCTCATGAGGCTGCTCCCTCCAATTGCCCTCGCAAGGCTGGTCCTCCCAGCAGTCCTCGCGAGGCTGGTCACGCCACTCCTGACGACGGTCATGTTCGTCCTAGCGTCCTCCACCTCGGCCGCCTCCGTGACTGTAGCCTTGATTGCTACACTCGAGGAGTCGACCGAGGCACCCGTCATGGAGGGCCCTAAGCTCCTGGCAGTCACTGGTGTTGTGGCTGTAGACGTTGTGGAAGGCGCGGAATGGCCACTTGCCCTTGGACGACTCGGGGTGGTCAAAGGCGCGCTTGGTCTCTGGCTCGGCTGCAAGCATGGCTGGCCCCTTGCGCTTCGTGTCCTTGGCCTTGGTCTTCTTGTTTCTAGATCAGCATCAGGGAGCTCGAGGAGAGAGAGGCGTCCCTCCTTAGCCCTCGCGCACTTGTTCTCCATGTTGAACATCTCCTGAGCGGTGCAGAGATCCTCGTGGATGGCGAGCTCCTCCTTCATCTTGACATCACGGACGCCATCAGTGAACGCGGAGATGATGGCCTCGTCTAACACCTTGGGGATCTTGAGGCGAACGTTGTTGAAGCACTGGATATACTTCTGCATGGTCTCTCCAGGTTGCTGCCTGATGCGTCGCAGGACCCCCGCGGCCGGCGGATGGTCGCGAGTGCCCTGGAAGTTGGCGATAAAGCGGTTGCGCATCTCCTCCCAGGAAGAGACCGACCCCTCAATCAGGTTCAGGAGCCAAGAACACGCCCCATCCTTGAGGTCCATCGGCAACCAGTTTGCCATGATCTTATCGTCGCCATTGGCCGCCTCGATGCTCAGCTTGTAGAGCTGCAAGAACTCGGTGGGGTCTGCGCTACTGTCATAGTGCGGAGGCACGTCGGGCATGAACTTGCTTGGCCAGGCGACGTTGCGGAGCTCCGGAGTGAACACGCGGCATCCTGCCATGGCCATCGGAGGTCATCGAGGGGGTGGAACGTGATCCTGGTGCACGCGCGCCGCCACCTCTTGTGGCGGCACGCGGGCCTGGTGATGGGGTGCTGGAAGCACGCGGGCTTCCCCTTGGGGGCGCTGCACCACCTGGCAGCTCACGTCATCCCGAGCCGGCATCGGGCGATGCGGGTCGCGTCGTGGAGCCATGCGCCTTGGCTCGATGATGGCGCAACGGGCCGGAGGTGCTGGAGGAGCCCCGTGCGCCACGTCGCCCGCTGCAGGTGGTTGCTGAGGCAGTGAGCGAGTCGGCCCATCGGAGCCCCCATGCGCGACATTGATGAGCTCGGCGATGTGCCCGAGCCACTCCTCGTAGAGATCTCCCACCGGGCGGTTGCGAAGAAGATCCCTTGTTGTGAGCAGAGCGGCATGCGCGTCCACCTAGCCGTGACGCGCGTGGGATGACTAAGCTGCTGGGGTTAGTGATGGAGTAGCGATGCGGCCGTCACGGCACACCAATGGGTGCAGTGATGAAGCTTGATGCTCATGGCCGGCAGGGCCCGTGGCGACGTTAGCCTCCGGAGAAGGAGCATGGCGGGAGCAGCCGTCACCCGCCGGAGCCGTCTGAGCAATGCGGGTAGCGGCAGCAGCCTGACGCTCAACGCGAGCCTCGCGCGTGTCGGCCATGGAGACGTTGGAGCGGGGGCGGATCGAATGACGGAAGAGAGGATCCGACGCACCCCTACCTGCCGCACCAAATGTCTGATTTTGGGATCCAGCAACCCTTGAGAGGTTCAAACTCTGGGTGCGTGCAGAGATCTCAACCTGCCGAGCCTCCCTACTCGCGATCCTCCTAGGCCTAGCGTGTCGAGCTCAGAGAGACACAAAGACATAGAGATTTATACAGGTGCGGGCCATCGTTGTGGTGTAATACCCTAATCCAGTGTGGTGTGGTGGATTGCCTCGAGGGGCTATGGATGAACAAGTACGGTGGACGAACAAGCCTCCGGAGGAGAGGTGTTCTTGAGCTGGTGAGGTGCTCTACTTGTGCTGGTTTCGGGCCCCTTCCTATGGTGGTGGCTAGTCCTATTTATAGTGGCCTTGGTCCTCTTCCAAAATATGAGCGGGAAGGAATTCCACAACGGCGGAGTTTGAAAGGGGACAAGAAGTACATTCTATCCTGACAAAAGTAGTCTTCGCCTGCGAAAAGCCTCCGGTCGTGATGCTGCGGTGGGCTCGTTGATGACCTCCGTCCTGCCATCCTGGCAGTCTTGGTCTCGTTGCGCCGGAATGGCAACCTTTGGCTGATTCCTCGGGACTCCGCGCCTGTGGCTTGCCTCTCTTGCACCAAAGAGGAAACCTGCGCTCTGCGCCCGCCTGGCACCCGCCTGGCCTTGGTCGTCATGGCTCACGTCAGCTGAGCCTCATGAGGTATCTTGCATAGAACTCTCCGCCCCTCAGGAGCCCTCTTGAGGAGGCTGCTCCCTTAAAGGGTCTTGGCGTCGTCCGCCTCGTGAGGGTCTTGTGGTGTTGATGTTGATGCCGGGCCATACCAGACCATCGATGGAGCCACGTGGTGGGTCGCGGGCAAGTAGGGCTGGATACCCTCATATCCAGGACACCAACAATTCTTATGCAGGATCGTCATGTGATTGCCTATGCATCTCGACAGTTGCATCCACATGAGGAGAATTATCCTACACATGATCTAGAACTTGCAACCGTAGTCTATGCACTCAAGACCTGGCGACATTACCTTCTTGGTAATTGTTGCGAGATCTACACCAATCACCAAAGTCTCAAGTATATCTTCACCCAACTAGATATGAACCTTAGGCAAAGACGTTGGTTGGAGGTGATCTCAGATTATGATCTAGGGATTACCTACACTCCAGGCAAAGCCAATGTCATGGCTGATGCACTAAGCCGTAAATCCTATTGCAACAATCTCATGTTGCAGCAGGGCCAACCACTTCTCCGTGAGGAATTTTGTCAGCTTAACCTTCACATTGCTCCTCATGGATTCCTTTCTACCTTGGTGGCGAAACCTACCCTCGAGGATCAGATCATTACTGACCAGAAGTTTGATAGGGGTGTTATCCACATCAAGAGAAATATTAAGAAGGGAGTTCGTGGATGTTTCTCTATGGATGATCGAGGTGTTGTTTTCTTTGAGAATCGCTTGGTGGTTCCTAAGAATCAACATCTACGACAATTGATTCTTAAGGAGGCGCATGAATCTCCTCTCGCGATTCATCCCGGTAGTACTAATATGTATCTGGACCTATGCCAGAGGTTCTGGTGGACCAGGATGAAGAGAGAAATTGCTCAGTTTATTGCTAACTGTGATGTTTGTCATCGCGTTAAGGCAGAGCATCAGAGACCTTATGGCACCCTTCGCCCCTTAGCTATTCCTGAGTGGTAATGAGATAAAGTTGGTATGGAATTCATCACCGGCTTTCCCAGGACCAAGAGAGGGAATAATGCTATCTTCGTAGTCATTGATCGTCTCTCCAAAGTGGCGCACTTCCTACCTGTTCGAGGGAGTATCACTGCTAGTCAGCTCGCTGACTTATATATTTCTTGAATAGTGTCACTTCATGGTGTTCCACTAGAGATCAATTCAGACCGTGGTAGTCTCTTCACTTCTCATTTCTGGGAGAGTTTCCAAACTGCCATGGGAACCCAGCTTTCCTTTAGTACCGCTTTCCACACTCAGTCGAGTGGTCAGGTGGAACGAGTCAACCAAATTCTCTAAGACAAGTTGGCTCCTCGTTACATTGGTCCTTTTCGCATTCTCGCTAAACGAGGAGCGGTTGCCTACCAGTTGGAACTACCCCCACATCTTTCCAGAGTGCATGATGTTTTCCACGTCTCTCAACTCAGGCGTTGCTTCTCGGATCCCATCCGCGAAGTGGACCACGAAACGCTTGATCTCCAAGATAACCTCACATATTAAGAGTACCCAATTCGCATTCTTGATCAAGCAGAGCGTGTTACCCGACTTCAGAACATCAAGTTCCTTAAGGTTCAGTGGTCTCATCATTCTGAGAGAGAAGCTACTTGGGAGCGAGAAGATCGTCTTCGACTGGAGTACCCCACTTTCTTTCCGTCGACCCCTAAATCGTGGGACGAGATTCTTTCAAGTGGGGGAGAGTTGTCACATCCCTAGTTCTGGTATGACCTAGACTAGTTAGTCATGTGTGCATCATGTTTAAACTTCATTTAAATTTGAATTGAGGATTTGTGAAACCCTCAGAAATCATTTCTGGAAATAACCCAAATAAAAATTGCTCCAAAAAGGTCCAAGAAAATGTTCATGTTGCTCTCTGAAAATATTGATCAGAGGTAAAATTCAAACCAATATTTTTAGGAGCTCATAGGTATTTATTTTGGGCATTTGGAATTAATGCAGTAAATATTTGCATTGGATATATATTGTTATATATATAATATATGTCAAAAAATTATGTTAGTTGTTGGGGAGCTCTGGAATAATCCAAATAGTTCCTACAAAAATTGGCATAAGATAATAAATTAGTTTAGTATTATTTTTAAAGCAGAAACAAATGTCAGAAAATAGAAAACAAAATAAAATGGAAAAAGAACGTACATGTGTGGCCTGGCACTGTAGAGCCCAACCGGCCCACTAGCACAGTGCCAGTCATCCTTGTCCTCGCGCTAGTCGGTCGGGCGTGTGGCCGACGCGCACGCACCGTCGTGACGCCATGCCACCTGCCTGCCTGTCCTCCCCATCGACGTGTGGACGTCCTTGATGACGCCAAGCGCCGCCTCACAGCTCTCTCACTCTCTATCACTCTCCCTCCTCCCCTTGATCTCTTCCTCTCTCTGCGACTAAGCGCAACCGTCGCTGCAACTCACCGCCGACGCGCTCCCCGCCATCCCCTCGCCCCTCTGTCGTGTCCACGAGCTCCGCGTCGTCGCTTGCTAGCTCTCCGACGAGCCACGTGGCTCAGGAAGCCCTGGAGAGCCTCCATCACCATCGTCTTCACCTCCGGCCGCTGCAGATCGCCATCGCCACTCGTCGTCTCCAGCGCGTCCCCAGAAACACCGAGCAGCCCTATAAGCCCGCTATGAGCCCCGCCGTCTTCTCCCCCTTTTCCCATGCCCTTCTGCACCCTCTAGCCCCCTGGCTGCATGAGCCGAAGCTCACCTCCGCTCGAGCTCGTCGCCGGTGACATTCCGGCGACCCCCTGGTCACCCAACCATGCCCAACAGCCTTGTGAGCTAGCGTAAAGGCCGTAGGAGACAAGAGCCATGCATTTTACAGCCCAGAGTGTCGACCTCCTCCTCGGCCGAACTCCGGCCGCCGCCGAGGTCGATGCCACCGTCGCCTCCGGCCACCCCACGGCCTCCCACGTGTCCCACTGGATGCGCGTGAACCTGGGCTTCGATTAGGTGGTCTCCGTCGCGCGTTTGGTCGCCGGAGGGTGATTTCCGTGCCCCTCCTCTGCGTTCGGCCTCGCCGGCGGCTAGCCGCCGGCGGGTTTGAACGGTTTCACCCCGCCGGCCCGTCAGATGGGCCCCGTCGGTCAGGTGATTAGCTTAGTGCTAATCACCGTTTAACTACCGCCCCCCCCCCACCCGACACTAACATGTGGACCTGGCTCTGACTAATGTTAGTTAGGATTAGAGTTAGCATTAATTAACTCTGTTAATTAACTATGACCCTGACGTGCGGACCCCACACGTCAGGTTTGACCTGGTCAGCCACGGTTAACTCGCTGACGTCATGCCTTTGTCATGCTGATGCAGTTATTCATTTTTGGTATTAAAATAAATCAGGAAATTCCAGAAATTGTGATAAACTTCAAAAATTCATAGAAATTCAACCGTAGCTTAGATTGAAATAATTTATATATGAAAAATTATCAAAAAACTTCAATCTATCCATCTGTACTAGTCTCATGCATGACAACCTAATTTATACCTACTGTATAAGTGAAAACACTTAAATGGCTTTTATAAGGGCTTATTTTGGAGTTGCATTTGAGTCTTTGGTTCAAATGGACTTCATCCAAATAAAAGCTAGTTGCATTAGCTCAAACAACATCACATGTTCATGCCATGTTCATGCATCATATTGTTGCATATGCTTGTGTATTGATTGCTGACACTGTTCCTTTTCGATAGGTCCTGCTCCGAAGAGTGCTCCAGAGTACCTTTCTATGGAGCAGTGCCCCCTATCGATCTACCAGGCAAGCAAACCCCCTTTTTCATTCTAATACAATCCTACTATCTCGCTCCTGCTCTCTTTTATTGCATTAGAATAACAACGATTCAATTGCTACTTTGTGATGCGGTAGTTGAACCCATTCCTTTGCATGACCTATCATTGCCATAGTAAATAGTTGAAACCCACTAGCATGTGTTGGAGTTGATTGAAGCCATTGTTGTTTTCCTACCATGCCATGTCTGCTATTGCTTAGAGTGTGTCATGTCTGATTCATCGGGAATGAATTAGAGTGCAGTGTTATTTCTGATGCTGAGAGTTAAGTGTGTGAACACGATTTGGTAAAAGTAGCGGTGAAAGGCCATGTAGGAGTACATGGTGGTTGTCTCATGCTACATCTTGAGCTTGCGTTGGTTTTCCTTGAAGAGGAAAGGGTGATGCAGCATAGTAGCGTAAGTATTTCGCTCAGTTTTTGAGAACCAAGGTATCAATCCAGTAGGAGGCTCCTCACAAGTCCCACGAACCTACACAAACAAACAAAGAACTCGCAACCATGCGATAAAGGGGTTGTCAATCCCTTCACAGCCACTTGCGAAAGTGGGATCTGATAGAGATAATATGATAAGATAAATTTATTTTTGGTATTTTATAATATAGATGCAGAAAATAAAGATGCAAATAAAAGTAGATTGAAAGCATATATCATAAAAGGTAGACCCGGGGGCCATAGGTTTAACTAGTGGCTTCTCTCAAGATAGCATAAGTATTACGGTGGGTGAACTAATTACTATCGAGCAATTGATAGAAAAGTGAATAATTATGAGATTATCTAGGCATGATCATGTATATAGGCATCACGTCTGTGACAAGTAGACCGACTCCTGCCTGCATCTACTACTATTACTCTACACATCGACCGCTATCCAGCATGCATCTAGAGTATTAAGTTCATAAGAACAGAGTAACGCTTTAAGAAAGATGACATGATGTAGAGGGATAAACTCAAGCAATATGATATAAACCCCATCTTTTTATCCTCGATGGCAACAATACAATACGTGCCTTGCAACCCTTTCTGTCACTGGGTAAGGACACCGCAAGATTGAACCCAAAGCTAAGCACTTCTCCCATGGCAAGAAAGATCAATCTAGTAGGCCAAACCAAACCAATAATTCGAAGAGACTTGCAAAGATAACTCAATCATACATAAAAGAATTTAGATAAGATTCAAATATTTCTCATAGATAAACTTGATCATAAACCCACAATTCATCGGATCTCGACAAACACACCGCAAAAAGAGTTTACATCGAATAGATCTCCACAAGAGAGGGGGAGAACATTGTATTGAGATCCAAAAAGAGAGAAGAAGCCATCTAGCTAATAACTATGGACCCGAAGGTCTGTGGTAAACTACTCACAACTCATCGGAAGGGCTATGGTGTTGATGTAGAAGCCCTCTGTGGTGGATTCCCCCTCCAGCAGAATGCCAGCGATGGCTCCAAGATGGGATCTCGTGGATACAGATGGTTACGGTGGAGGAAATATTTCTTCGGTGGCTCCCTGGATGTTTCCGGGGTACATAGGTATATATAGGAGGAAGAGGTATGTCGGTGGCCGCTCGAGGGGCCCAGGAGACAGAGGGCGCGCCCTCCTATCTCCTGGCCTTCTCGTTTGCTTCTTGACTTGCACTCCAAGTTCTACGGATCACGTTCGTTGCAAAAATCACGCTCCTGAAGGTTTCATTCCGTTTGGACTCCGTTTGATATTCCTTTTCTTCGAAATACTGAAATAGGCAAAAACAAACAGCAATGCGGGCTGGGCCTCCGGTTAGTAGGTTAGTCCAAAAAATGATATAAATGTGTAAAATAAAGCCCATAAACATCCGAAACAGGTAATATAATAGCATGGAACAATCAAAAATTATAGGTACGTTGGAGATGTATCAAGTATCCCCAAGCTTAATTCCAGCTCGTCCTCGAGTAGGTAAATGATAAAAACAGAATTTTTTATGTGGAATGCTACCTAGCATAATTCTCAATGTAATTTCTCTTTATTGTGGCATGAATGTTCAGATCCAAATGATTCAAAATAAAAGTCCATATTGACAAAAGAAATAGTAATACTTAAAGCATACTAATAAAAGCAATCATGTCTTCTCAAAATAACATGGCTAAAGAAAGTTCATTCCTACAAAATCATATAGTTAGGCTATGCTTCATTTTCGTCACACAAAGATGTTCCCAACTTCTACACCCCCGATGACAACCCAAGCAATTGTTTCGTACTTAAATAATCTCAAACTTTTTCAACTTTCACGCAGTACATGAGCGTGAGCGATGGATATAGCACTATCGGTGGAATAGAATAATGATTGGGGATTGTGTGGAGAAGACAAAAAAGGAGAAAGTCTCACATTGACGAGGATAATCAACGGGCTATGGAGATGCCCATCAATTGATGTCAACATGAGGAGTAGGGATTGCCATGCAACGGATGCACTAGAGCTATAAATGAATGAAAGCTCAACAAAAGAAAACTAGTGGGTGCGCATGCAACTTGCTTGCTTACGAAGACCTAGGGCATTTGAAGAAGCCCATCGTAGGAATATACAAGCCAAGTTCTATAATGAAAAATTCCCACTAGTATATGAAAGTGACAACATATGAGACTCTCTATATGAAAAACATGGTGCTACTTTGAAGCACATTATATGAGACTCACTAAATGAATAACATGGTGCTACTTTGAAGCACAAGTGTGGAAAAGGAGATAGAAACATTGCCCCTTTTATTTTTTTTTATTTTTTTTTTATTTTTTTTCTTTTTTTTCTCCTTTTTTTCTTTGGCCTTTCTTTTTTTTCTTTTTCTTTTGGCCTTTCTTTTTTATTCTTTGGGACAATGCTCTAATAATGATGATCATCACACTTTTATTGATTACAACACATGAATTACAACTCGATACCAGAACAAGATATGACTCTATATGAATGCCTCCGGTGGTGTACCGGGATGGTGCAATGAATCAAGAGTGACATGTATGAAAAATTATGCATGGTGGCTTTGCCACAAATACGATGTCAACTACATGATCATGCAATGGCAATATGACAAAAGTAATGTATGTCATGATGATGATGAACAGAACTATGGAAAGTTGCATGTCAATATATCTCGGAATGGCTATGGAAATGCCATAAATAGGTAGGTATGGTGGCTGTTTTGAGGAAGATATAAGGAGGTTTATGTGTGATAGAGTGTATCATATCACGGGGTTTGGATGCACCGGCGAAGTTTGCACCAACTCTCAAGGTGAGAAATGGCAATGCACGGTACCAAAGAGGCTAGCAATGATGGAAAGGTAAAAGTGCGTATAATCCATGGACTCAACATTAGTCAATAGAACTCATATACTTATTGCAAAATTTTAGAAGTCATCAAAAACCAAGCACTACGCGCATGCTCCTAGAGGGATAGATTGGTAGGAAAAGACCATCGCTCGTCCCCGACCGCCACTCATAAGGATGCACAAGCCAAGTACACTTCATGTTTCAAATTTGTTTCACAACTTTAACCATACGTGCATGCTACGGGACTTGCTAACTTCAACACAAGCATTCTTTAAATTCATAATCACCCAACTAGCATAACTTTAATATCACTACCTCCATATCTCAAAACAATTATCAAGTATCAAATTGATCATAGCATCCAATTCACTTCCTATGATAGTTTTTATTATACCCAACTTGGATGCTCATCATTCTAGGACCAATTTATAACCATAGCAAATACCATGTTGTTCTAAAGACTCTCAAAATAATATAAGTGAATCATGAGAGATCAAAAATTTCTTCAAAATTAATCCACCGCCGTGCTCTAAAAGATATAAGTGAAGCACTAGAGCAAAAACTATCTAGCTCAAAAGATATAAGTGAAGCACATAGAGTATTCTAATAATTTCAGTCAAGTAGGCTTCTCAAAAAAGGTGTGTTACAGCAAGGATGATTGTGGTAAACTAAAAAGCAAAAACTAATATAATACACGATACTCCAAGCAAAACACATCTCATGTGGCGAATAAAAATATAGCTCCAAGTAAAGTTACCAATGAACGAAGACGAAAGAGGGCATCCCCAAGCTTAGGATTTTGGCTATTCTTGAATATCTTGGGGTGCCTTGGGCATCCCCAAGCTTAGGCTTTTGCCACTCCTTATTCCATAGTCCATCAAATCTCATAAGCTATGTTAGTGAAAGAAAACAAAACCACCACATAAGGTACTGTAAATAACTCATTGTTTATTTATATTGGTGTTAAACCTACTGTATTCCAAGTTCTCTATGGTTCATACCCTTACATATTGTTCGCACATGAACATGTCACTATGTACCCTCGACGACGTGGGTGATGCACCGCAGGTCATGTCGAAGGAGACCTGCCGAAAGCGCGGTACGCAAGACAATCCGGCGGGCGCTTTTGATGACTCGAAACCCCACATGCCTGGGAGGGACCCCGACAGGGCACGCGGCGGCAATGGGCTGCCCTAGGTCGACCTGATCGCCCCTAGGGCCTCGAAGTTCGCCGCCCTGCAACAAGAAGAACAGACAAAGAACGAGGAAGAAGAAGAACAAGGGAGAAGGAAAAGTAAAGGTAAAAAAGTGTAGATAGATTTGCTCGATTGTGTGGTGTTATTCAATCGGCCGTCACCTCTTACATATATATGAGGCGGCTGGACTTTCCGTACAAGAAAAGGACTCAAATCCAGTCCAAAACATCAAAAGATAACCTAACTCGGACTACGAGGGCCGGAACTTCCTGTCAGCCCGGAACTTCCGGGCTAAAATTACATCAAGTTACCCTCTTGCACAGCTCGTGCAGGTCGCATATGGCTTTGGATCGCGATGGTCCCAAAAGCAAAGTTGTAGATCTTGCAATGTAGGAAAATGCCTTAGTTGATCACTTTTTCATCCGAGGTCATCTTGATGTTGAAACTGGCCCCGCAAATCTGCAAATAATGTTAAAATTCCAGTTTTCGGGGTGCACCGCGTGCAAACTTTCAGTTTAGCCCGGAACCTCCCTGGAAGTTTTGCCCGGAACTTCCGGGGCAGACTTATGCAGCACACTATTTTGGCTCTAACTTTTGGGTACAAACTCCGATTTAGACGTTTCTTATATCAAAATCAATCGTTTCGACGAGACGAACACATTCCGTGTAGAAACTTTTCTCATATGAGGCCATCTTGGGGGCGTAATCAGCCGAATAGTGTTCTGAATACAAAATCTGAATACTTTGAACACAACTTCGGCCTTAGAAATGAGACCGGATGGCTATGGCCCAAATATCAAAGTTTCTCCTTTTGACGATACGAAACTTTCTCACTTTGAACACTTCTTCATTTGAGGCCATCTTAATTAAGTTCTTGGCCGTGCCAAAATCTGGTATCAACACATGCCCCCTTGTTTTCGGCAAACTTGTGTGCCGAAAAATAACTTGCACGATGCTTTTTCTAAGGACGATGTCAACACTCCATCGGCCATTTATATGTTCTTAGGGCGATATTTATATATCGGCCATTGCTTGTGTGAATATTTTTATGCAAGCTTGGGTGAAAGTTTCCCAACTTTAATAACAATCCGGTGATAATGCTCCATAGATCAAAACCATCCTCCGAACCATATTGTTCACCCTTTCGCTAGGACTTTGCAGATAATCAATAATGAACTTTCTCCAATCCTTACTTTTCCTGCATAAAAGTTTCATTAGTGGCCGAAGCGGTGGGCTTCGGTTCGGCCTTACCTATGTTGACAAAACCTAGCATCGTCTATTGATAGAAATACAATACACCATAGTTAACATAGTAGCCGGATGCTTGTTTTGCCAACTCTTTCAAATTGTCATGTCTAGATATATGAACAATTTTAAAGCAACCCAAGGTAAATATTGCATCTAGTCATACCAAAAGATAAACTATAAGTGATTCATCAAAACATTGATAACCCTTGGACATTTATTGCACTACTAATAACGAATCACCGGAAGCCTCAATATGTACAGCACCTATAGCAAGGCAAATCTCCAATCCGAATAACAATGCATATTCGGCTTTGATCATTGTGCAAAAATATATTAAGCGGCATGAGGCTTCACAAACTAGCTCCATATGGAGATAAATAAACAACACCAACACTTTGTCCATTTCTACAAATTGAACCATCAAAATATAATCTCCATAGTACTAGAGAGACAAGGCTAATATCACTTAACATGTACCTTGTCTCGGTTCCAATTGAACTAAGGACGATGTTAGAATTCCACACCGGCCATGATCAGATAGTTTCTTAGGACGATAGTTATGTATCGGCCATTACCATGAGGTTCATGTAGAATTCATCCATTAAAACATGAATAGCCGAAATAAACAAATAAAATATCAATAAAATATTTCGGCCCCTTTGTCTTAGCAACAAAAATGTAACTAACCAAATGTATAGTGATTTGGTAATACTCTGTCATCATATAGAAAATTATGTTGCATCCATGGATCAAAATAAGTCCATGGAGGGTAACTGATCATACATGTGGATGAATTCCATGGCAAAGGCATCAATGGCATTGTTGAAGAAAATGGATGATGTGCTAACCAAAGATTTTGATGTTGTGATGCACACCTTCGGCTTAATTGTTTGTTGCTTCCATTCTTCTCTTTCTTCACTTTTATTGTACTTGTTTCAATTGAAGCATGCACGTCATTTTTGTTTTGATTGATCCTCTTGGGAACCCATGCCATGTTCCTATTTCTCAGCTCTTGTGCACTAAGATTTTGTAATTCCGTCTTTTGCCAATACGATAAGTCGAGTGGGCATCTCGGCTGTGATTCTGTTTTGACCAATGGCAATTCTTTTTTGACCTTGTGCACTCTCAACTTCTTTTCTTTAGATTTGGCATTTTGACTCTTAACAATTGATTGCTTCATCTCATTGCCTGTAGTAGCCAATGTCAATACTTTCATTGGCTCTTTTTAATTTGAGACCAAATCTGAAGTAGCACTCTTACGACCATCTATTTTAACGCGGTAAACTTGTTTGACTACCTCTTTCTTCTTCCTTGAGCTCCGGACCGATTCCTTATGATTGAAACGGTCTTTAACATGTGATTGTTCAAATGTTGTTTTTCTCGGAGCTGCATAATATTGGTGATATGGTCTAAAATAAGATGGAGAATGTGCCCTTGTATCATACTTGTCCCATGGTAGATATTGATCTACATGAGCATAGGGAGGCATCCACGACATTGGCATTGGCGGCCCAAAATAAGGATATGAATATGTTGCATACAAATTCTCACTTTGCCAATACCGATCCTTATATTTGCGCCTTGGGGGTGATCTTGGTTTCTTTGCATGATTCGACCGATAAGTATTCCTCTCTTCACTCTTCTTTTGATATTTATCCAATAGTTCAGCGAAGGTGATCTTTGATCTCTTACACTTGCGCTTATTTCGGACTTTGTTTTCTTTTTGTTTGCTTTCATCGATCATTGGATTTGCTTGCTGCCCCCCAGTCCTTGGCATCTCCATTGTAGCTTCGATGGAATTCTGCCCTCAAGATTATGTTCATTATGCTCTTCAACAACTTCTTTATTTGAAAGCTTAATCCCATCACCTGCAGTTTTTACCTTCTCTTAAAATGGATCGGCTTGAAGTAGCCGATGCAAAAACTTTCTGCCATCAGGACCAATCGGAATAGACTGGTCATCTTTTGGTGTCTCAACAAATTTCAATCGTCCTTTATCAATGGCCGATTTAACTATTTGACGAAACATATTGCAATCCTCAAAACTATGCTTGAACGAATCATGCAACTTACAATACATTCGTCCTTGGATTGATGGCTTGACATGGTGATCAAGAATTCTGATGTAATTATTTTTTAGCAACAAATCAAATATTTGATCACAATGCTTGAATTGAAGGTATACCTTTTTTTCTAGCCGACCTTTTTGTGAGAACAGCTTTGGAGTTAAGCACACGAATGGTTCAGATTTGGCATCTTCCCGTTCGGCTATGAATTATCTTTCGCGTTCATTTTCTGATGTCCTTAAATAAGAAACTATACTGGCATCGGTTTTCCCAAAAGATTTTAACCTTGGCTTTAAATTTCTGAAACGAAGATATTTAGAACATACATGTCTCAGTTGAGACCAAGTGCAAGCCAAGTACAAAATAAGCAAAGCTACCCAACTAGATATGAACTTTAGACAAAGAAACACGGAAAGCTTTGGCTGTAACAATAAGTCATTATCGGTCTTTATAAATGGCGCAATGGGTTGGCCGATATGTTCCGTAAGAATTTTATTGCTAACAAGTAAATTACCCTTCTTCATTGGTCTTTCAAAATTACTTATGAGGATTTTTCTAATAGATGCATCGACAATAAAGTTCTGACCAAATCTGAAAATAGGTAAATTACTCGCTATGCATACCTCTTCAAATATGTTGGGAGAGCATGATGGTGGTGCCACTTGAAGAACATCTTGCTCCGTCTTTGGATGGCTCACCAACACCTTGTCATCATCTTTTTCTTGATTCCGTGCATCATTGCTTTGAAGATCCATGTCAGCCGAACTTTGTTCGGCTACTTGTTCTTGTCCTTGAGGCTTGTCAATGGCACGGAACTCATAGGGTAGGAAGTAGGTTCCATTAACTTCAGAAAAATCAAGCATGGTAGTTTTGCTATGCTTGCCATGCCCTTTCTCAATAATGCTTGCCTCTTTGGATTTGATGGATTCGAAATATATACCACTTGATTCGGTTTTTTCAACCGAAGCACTTTCATGTTCCGAATCATCCTTCTTTTCATTGATACTACCAATTGGCAATGCTTATTTTATCTGAGCCAATTTTCTATTTGTTTCTGGCGGCGAGCGGAAAAGTTGGCTTTCATCTTTTTCTCAATTTCAGCCCACTCCGGATATGATTGCCCCCCAATTATTTTAGATTCTTTCGGCAATGACACACGGGTGTTGCCGAAATTTTGCAAATAGTGTAGGGGGTGTATAATATGATATAGTACTAGGTGAAGGAATATGCATTGTTGTAAAACCATTTTTTTGCTTGCCAATTTTATCAATTGGCAAAGATTCATCTTCTTGCAAAACTCTAGCTTTTATTGCAGCAGAATAAGGAAATGGCCCTTTTTCATGTTCTTCAAGGCAAATGGCACTAATCCTCTTATTCTGGGCTAAACTCTTCAATGCAGCCACCACTACCTCATCTTCTATAATATTTGGCACAACGGCTCCTATAAAATTTACATTTATTCGGCTATGACCAAAAAGGTGTGAAGCCGAATTATGAGCATCTACAGTTGTGTATGGTGCCGAAAAATTACTAACATGAGGTGTAGCATATGATGGCTGAGAGTAACTGGCCGAATAGCTAGTAGTAGCATGGCCAATTCTCTCATTCATCGGCATGGTTGGATTCACATATTGCAAATTAGTTGCCGATGAATAAAAAGGTGAAACACTTTCTTGTATGCTATTGGAAATTTTAACATGACGTGTTTCAAATTGATTAACCAAACCCATCATGTTGTTCATCGGCATATGGATTTGTGGGGTTGCCGATGCATTAGAGTTTGGATACATATGTCGTATGTTGCTAAAATCATGAGAATTTGAAGCATGAAAATTGTTTTGCATCGTCCCTTGCGTATAATTAGATGCATGATTGATAAAACTAGGGCTAGCCGATACATTATGCTCATTAGGTGATATAGCAACAACATATGGATTATTTGCATCTACAAAGGGGGATTGAGTATTCATATTACCTTTGTAGATTGCAGCAACTTGATGACGATCTCTTTGTAGCATGAACGGGCTGGAGACCGTTCAAAGCTTCGTCCCCAGCGGAGTCGCCAAAAAGTGTGTTCGCACACGAACACGTCACCGTGTACCCTCGACGCCGGGGGTGATGCACCGCAGCTCACGTTGAAGGAGACCTGCCGGAAGCGTGGTATGCAAGACAATCCGGCGGGCGCTTTTGATGACCCGAAACCCCACACGCCCGGGAGGGACCCCGTCAGGGTGCGAGGCGGCTATGGGCTGCCCTAGGTCGACCTGATCGCCCCTAGGGCCTCGAGGTTCGCCGCCCTGCAACTAGAAGAATGAATGAAGAACGAGGAAGAAGAAGAACGAGGGAGAAGGAAAAGTAAAGGTAAAAAGTGATGTATTGAAAGATACAAGGGAGAGATAAAAAGTAGATGAACACGAAAAAGTAGTAGATTGATTTGATCGATTGTGTGTTGTTATTCAATCGGCCGTCACCTCTTACATATATATGAGGCGGCTGGACTTTCCGTACAAGAAAAGGACAAAGGAAATACAACTTCCTTGAAATCCGAGATAGTAGGTTCAATACTATTTAAAGTCATGACCTTTCCAATCCCACTTTTACCAAATTTAGCATCAAGATCTAAAAACTCCGAATTCTTGGGACGCCTTCTAAATAAAGTTGACTCATCTCCAGTCCCATTATTATCAAGATTCATATTGCAAAACAAAGATATAATAGGGGACACATCAATAACTTTAAGATCTTCATCATTATTTTCATGGAAACTAGAAGAACACGCTTTTACAAAGAAATCTTTCTTAGCACGCAATCTAGCGGTTCTTTCTTTGCACTCGTCAATGGAACTTCTCATAGCTTTGAGAGACTCATTGATATCATGCTTGGGAGAAGAAGATCTAATTTTAAGAGAATCAACATCAAGCGAAAGTCTATCAATGTTCCTAGCTAAATCATCAACTTTGAGCAATTTCTCTTCAAGCAAAGCATTAAAATTATTTTTAGAGACCACAAATTCTTTCACACTATTTTCAAAATCAGAGGGCATCATAAGAATTATTGTAGGAATTTCCATAAATATTAGAGGAATTGCTAGGGAACGGTATAGGATTAAAGTTTTCTCTATAAGCATTGTTTCAAAATTATTCCTACCAACAAAATTTACATCCATAGATTCATTATTATTCTCAATCAAGGTAGATAAAGTCATATCATTGGGATCAATAGAAGAACTCTTAGTAGCAAAGAATCTCATAAGCTCATCCACCTTTCTACTCAAAACATTAATTTCTTTTGTAGCATGCACTTTTTTACTAGTAGATCGTTCGGTGTGCCATAGAGAATAATTAGCCATAATATTATCAAGAAGTTTTGTAGCATCTCCTAAAGTGATTTCCATAAACGTGCCTCCGGCCGCCGAATCTAAAAGATTTCTAGAAGCACAATTCAATCTGGCATAAAAATTTTGTATGATCATCCATAAATTCAAACCATGAGTAGGGCAATTGTGAATCATTAATTTCATTCTTTCCCAAGATTGGGCAACATGCTCATGATCAAGTTGTTTAAAATTCATAATATCGTTCCTAAGAGAGATGATCTTAGCGGGAGGAAAATACTTAGAGATAAAAGCATCTTTGCACTTGTTCCAAGAATCAATACTATTTTGAGCCAAAGACGAAAACCAAACTTTAGCACGACCTCTAAGTGAAAACGGAAATAACTTAAATTTAAAAATATCATTATCTATATCTTTTTTTCTTTTGCATCTCACACAAATCAACAAAGTTGTTTAGATGGGTAGCGGCATCTTCACTAGGAAGGCCGGAGAATTGATCTTTCATAACAAGATTCAGCAAAGCAGCATTGATTTCACAAGACTCAACATCATTAAGAAGAGAAATTGGAGTACTAAGGAAATCATTATTATTGGTATTGGAGAAATCACACAATTTGGTATTATCTTGTGCCATGGCGACAAGTAATCCAACACACAAGCAAACAGAAAAATGCAAGTGAAAAAGGGAGGAGATTGGGAAAGAGAGGGCGAATAAAATGGCAAGGGTGAAGTGGGGAGGAAAACAAGAGGCAAATGGCAAATAATGTAAATGCAAGGGAGATGAGTTTGTGATGGGTACTTGGTATGTCTAGACTTGAGCGAAGACCTCCCCGGTAACGGCACCAAAAATCCTTCTTGCTACGTCTTGAGCTTGCGTTGGTTTTCCTTGAAGAGGAAAGGGTGATGCAGCATGGTAGCGTAAGTATTTCCCTCAGTTTTTGAGAACCAAGGTATCAATCCAGTAGGAGGCTCCTCACAAGTCCCACGAACCTACACAAACAAAGAAAGAACTCGCAACCAACACGATAAAGGGGTTGTCAATCCCTTCACGGCCACTTGCGGAAGTGAGATCTGATAGAGATAATATGGTAAGATAATTAGTTCACTAGTGGCTTCTCTCAAGATAGCATAAGTATTACGGTGGGTGAACTAATTACTGTCGAGCAATTGACAGAAAAGTGAATAATTATGAGATTATCTAGGCATGATCATGTATATAGGCATCACGTCCGTGACAAGTAGATCGACTCCTGCCTGCATCTACTACTATTACTCCACACATCGACCGCTATCCAGCATGCATCTAGAGTATTAAGTTCATAAGAACAGAGTAACGCTTTAAGAAAGATGACATGATCTAGAGGGATAAATTCAAGCAATATGATATAAACCCCATCTTTTTATCCTCGATGGAAACAATACAATATGTGCCTTGCAACCCTTTCTGTCGCTGGGTAAGGACACCGCAAGATTGAACCCAAAGCTAAGAACTTCTCCCATGGCAAGAAAGATTAATCTAGTAGGCCAAACCAAACCGATAATTCAAAGAGACTTGCAAAGATAACTCAATCATACATAAAAGAATTCAGAGAAGATTCAAATATTTCTCATAGATAAACTTGATCATAAACCCACAATTCATCGGATTTATACAAACACACCGCAAAAAGAGTTTACATCAAATAGATCTCCAGAAGAGAGGGGGAGAACATTGTATTGAGATCCAAAACGAGAGAAGAAGCCATCTAGCTAATAAATATGGACCCGAAGGTCTGTGGTAAACTACTCACAACTCATCGGAAGGGCTATGGTGTTGATGTAGAAGCCCTCCGTGGTGGATTCCCCCTCCGGCAGAACACCGGCGACGGCTCCAAGATGGGATCTCGTGGATACAGAAGGTTACGGTGGAGGAAATATTTCTTTGGTGGATCCCTGGATGTTTTCGGGGTACATAGTTATATATAGGAGGAAGAGGTACGTCGGTGGCCGCTCGAGGGGCCCAAGAGACAGGGGCGCGCCCAGGAGTGGTGGGCGTGCCCTCCTATCTCCTGGCTGCCTAGTCTGCTTCCTGACTTGCACTCCAAGTTCTCCGGATCACGTTCGTTCTAAAAATCACGCTCCCGAAGGTTTCATTCCATTTGGACTCCGTTTGATATTCCTTTTCTTCGAAATACTGAAATAGGCAAAAAAACAGCAATACGGGCTAGGCCTCCGGTTAGTAGGTTAGTCCCAAAAATGATATAAATGTGTAAAATAAAGCCCATAACCATCCAAAACAGGTAATATAATAGCATGGAACAATAAAAATTGTAGATACGTTGGAGACGTATCATCTCACCGGAACCATCCTTAAGCACTGAGTTTTGTGTATGTCATCCAATGACTAGCTACTACCACACATTGGAATGCTTAAGTGCCCCTCTTGACTTATTAACCAACTTAATCTTTGTCCAGGAGTCGCAACTAGTTTTTGGTGTTTGTAGGTAGTGTTATTTTTCTACGAATTGGCACTCGGTAGTGTGGGCTTGGGACAGACTAGGCACATGTGGCCTGGTGTACCGAGTGGCACCTGGATGGTGGGCTCAGGAACCCTGCACACATCGCTTGGGGCCGTGATGGAAACCTCGGCCGGACTCCCTTGCGGACAGAACCCGAATAGGCGATAAACCTGGACTAGTGTCTTGTGTGGTTAGTCAGGTCGTGGACGACACCCTCGCCAGGCTTCCGCTTGAAGGTTGTCGAGATACATGACGTGTACATGGCGGTAAGTGGCGAGAGCGTGTTTGAAGAAGTACACCCCTGCAGAGTTAACATGATCTATCCGAATAGCCGGGTCCATGGATATGGACTTCTTGGATGCTTACGTGGTATATAGACAACTTGAATTGGATACTCTAAAATGCTCAAGACAAGTGTGAGTGCTATGGATGACCTTCTCATAGGGAGACGGGGATGAATCGATTGTAGTGTATTGTGTGGTGACTAGTGGAATCGTGTGCGCTATCTCACCTCAAAGAAGTTACTCGTAGTCATAGAGCAGGATAGCCACTGAGTCAAAGTTGGCTTGGTGCAACTAAACCCCACATTGCCTTCTTGATACAAATGCATGTATGATAGGATCTGATGTAAGTCTTTCTGAGTACCTTTGTACTCACGTTGCTTTATTTATGTTTTTGCAGCAGAGACTTTGGTCTTACTAAGTTTCCGTGGACTTCGACAAGTAGCTTGTACCTTAGCTACGATCTTGATTGGATGTTGTAGATAGTCAGGCTCTTCAGCCTTTTTCATTTGTAGTTGTTTGTAATCAGACATGTAATGCTTCCGCTTGTTGCTTGAAAACTCTGAATGTTGGGTCATGTGACCCCTGTTTGTAATAAATGCTATAATGGCTCTTCTGAGTCTTTATCTATATGAGTTGTTGAGTTATGTTGTGATTCCATGTTGTGTAGCACATACTTGCATGTTATGCGTACGTGTAATGTGTATTGCTATGTGTGGGATCCAACAACCTAGTTGTTTATTCTTGGTAGCCTTTCTTATTGGAAAATTTCACCTGGTGCTTCCACTGAGCCATGGTAGCTTGTTACTGCTCCGAAACACTTAGGCTGGCCGGCATGTGTCCTTCTTCGTTCCTGTGTCTGTCCCTTCGGGGAAATGCCACGTGTTGTTCCTTTAAGTGCTTGTAGCTCGCTATGACTTGGGTTCATACGTTGTTGATCGACACATTCGTTGTTGGGTCATGTATGCCTGTTCCTCTAAGTTTGTGCCACCTTGGGTTTACGACTAGTCATGTCGGCATGGGTTCTCTGTCATACGGATGCTAGCGACACAATCATATACGTGAGCCAAAAGGCACAAACGGTCCCGGGCAAGGTAAGGTGGCACCGGTGGGAACACCGTGTGTGAGGCCGCAAAGTGATATGATGTGTTACATGCTAGATCGGTGTGACTTAGGATTGGGGTCCTTACACCAAATCACTCCTTAACCTTGGTAGGATATCTAGATCAATTACCTTTTGAGAGATTGCATTGAGGAATGCACATAGCTTCACAATGCCTAATCAAACGTTATCTGATAGAAGCCCAGCAGTTGCGTCATAATCACGTGGCATTCATGAGACTTTAGGTTCTGGAACTTTTTCTCTGCCATATTTATTATTCCCTTTATATTCGACGAGAAGACAGATGGGACCTTCATACTGAGCAGGCATTCAAAGAATATTTCACTCTCTTTTTTGGTAAGAGCGTATCTAGCAAGACCTTCATACTGCTTTCGAGGCATGCCGTCTTTTTCGTGCACACGTTGCTGGTCCTCCTGTGCCTCCAGTGTATCTTTTGTCTTCCCATACACGCCCAAGAATCCTAGCAGGTTCACGCAAAGATTCTTCGTCACGTGCATTACGTCGATTGCAGAGCGGACCTCTAGGTCTTTCAAATAGGGTAGGTCCCAAAATATAGATTTCTTCTTCCACATGGGTGTGTGTCCCTCAGCGTCATTCGGAAAAGATAGTCCGCTGCGACCCTTTCCAACGATTACTTGTAAATCATTGACCATAGCAAGTATGTGATCACCAGTATGGACGGCGGGCTTCTTTCGGTGATTTGCCTCGCCTTTGAAATGCTTGCCTTTCTCTCGACATTGATTGTTGGTCGGAATAAATCGATGATGTCCTAGGTACACATTCTTCCTGCATTTGTCCAAATATATATTTTCGATGTCATCTAAACAGTGCGTGCATGTCTGGTATCCCTTGTTTGTCTGTCCAGAAAGGTTGCTGAGAAAAGGCCAATCGTTGATGGTTACAAACAACAACGCATGTAGGTCAAATTCCTGTTGTGTGTGCTTATCCCACACACATACACCTTTTCCATGCCACAGATGTAAAAGTTCTTCAACTAATGGCCTTAGGTACACATCAATGTCATTTGCGGGTTGCTTAGGGCCTTGGATGAGCACTGGCATCATAATGAACTTTCGCTTCATGCACAACCAAGGAGGAAGGTTATACATACATAGAGTCACGGGCCGGGTGCTATGATTGTTGCTCTGCTCCCCAAAAGGATTAATGCCATCCGTGCTTAAACCAAACCATACATTCCTTGCATCACCTGCAAAGTCCCCCCATGTTCTCTCGATTTTGCTCCACTGCGACCCGTCAGCGGGTGCTCTCAACTTCCCGTCTTCCTTACGGTGCTCTTCGTGCCATCACATCAACTTGGCATGTTCTTTGTTTCTGAACAGACGTTTCAACCATGGTATTATAGGAGCATACCACATCACCATGGAAGGAACCCTCTTCCTCGGACGCTCGACGTCAACATCATCAGGGTCATTGATAATCCCCAAGTGCAGGGAATCATCATAGCAATTTCCAAAGGTGGAACTGATAAGTACAGAGTGTCGAACCCACAAGGAGCTAAAGGTAAGATCAATATTCTCTCAAGTCCTATCTGCCACTGATATTACTCTACGTACACCGAACGTTTGCTTCCAACTAGATATGAGAAATAAAACTACGTTGTGGGTATGAAGAGGATAACTTTGCATGATATCGGAGAGCTAAAATATAAAAGTAGGTGTTGTTATCATAAAGTTAGAATATATTACTAAATATTATAAATAGCGAGTGTGGAATAACGATGGATTGGTGTGCGGAATTATCCTAGGCAATTGTTAACAAGACCAGTAGTCACTGTTACAATTCCATATGAGGGAGAGGCATAAGCTAACATACTTTCTCTTCTTGGATCATATTCACTTATGATTGGAACTCTAGCAAGCATCCACAACTACTAAAGATGGTAAAACCCAACCATAGCATTAAAGTATCAAGTCCTCTTTATTCCCATATGCCATGACCCACTTATCCGTGTTTGTGTTTCAGTCACTCACGCAACGCAGACAATAAGTAAACCATTGACATATTGCAACACCCTATAGTGGGAATCCCTCACGCTTGCGCGACACGGAGAGCACAATAGGACAGCACCAAAATAAAACATACAACTCATATCAATCTAGATCATCAATCAACCCAAAGACAAAATATATCTACTCAAAACATCATAGGATGGCAACGCATCATTGGATCATAATATGTGGCATAAAGCACCATGTTCAAGTACGGATTACAGCGGGGTGCGGGAGAGTGGACCGCATAAAAGAGATGAGGACGGTGATGATGGTGGTGATGTTGATGAAGACGATCACCGCAGCGATGATTCCCCTCCCGATGGCACTCCGGCGCCACCGAGAGAGAGGAGAGGTTCTCCCCCTTGTGCTTGCTCCTCCATGGCCTCCCCCTAGATGGGGAGAGGTTCCCCCTCTAGTCCTTGGCCTTCATGGCGATGATGGCCCCTCATGATGGCCCCCTCCGGCAGGATGCCAGAGAAGGCCTAGATTGATTTCTCATGTCTACAGACGCTTGCGGCGGCGGAACTTTTGATCTAGGTTATTTCCCGAAGGTTTCTATATTTATAGGAGGAGTTGGCGTTGATTTCACGACAGGGGGGCCCTCGGGGAGTCCACGAGGCAGGGGGTGCGCCCCCCACCCTCGTGGGGCCCACTAGACTCCCCTCCGATAGATTTTTTTTCCATTATTTTTCATATTTTCTAGAAAAAAATCTCCATTGATTTTCAGCGTGTTCCCAGAACTTTTATTTCTGCACAAAAACAACACCACGGCAGTTCTGCTAAAAACAGCGTTAGTCCGGGTGAGTTCAAATCAAATCATACCAAAATCATATAAAACTATTATAAACGTGGCATGAATACTTCATAAATTGTAGATACATTGGAGACGTATCAGCATCCCCAAGCTTAATTCCTGCTCGTCCTCGAGTAGGTAAATGATAAAAGAAATAATTTATGAAGTGTGAATGCTAGCAAATGCATAAGTTTAATCAATGATAACTTCAATCACCTTTTCTAGCATCATTATATGTCATAACAATAGCTCATCTCATAAAAAAATTCATGATCAACTAACAAGCTATTCACATGTTGAAGTATAGATCATAAACTTTCTTGAAACTAACAAACTATATTCTCAGTCATCAACAATTGCAATTCATCTTATTTTTAGGAAGGTTCTACGTCAGAGCTTTGATTTAGCAAACTCCACTTACTCAACTATCATTTAATCTTTCACGATTGCTAACACTCACGTGATATTTATGGGCTCAAAGTTTTAATCAAACACAGAGAAAGATAGGGGCTTATAGTTTTGCCTCCCAACCTTTTACCTCAAGGGTAATGTCAAGAATAATTAATAATGAAAACCTACATCCAAGTGGATATATATATCCGGATCACTCCAAACAAAGTGCTTGCCAAAGGAAAAAGTGTAAAAAGGAAAGGTGGTGATCACCATGACTCTTGTAAAGGATAGAAGATAAAAGTAAAAGATAGGCCCTTCGCAGAGGGAAGCAGAGGTTGAATGCGCTTTTATGGTTGGATGCACAAAATCTTAATGCAAAAGAACGTCACTTTATATTGCTTCTTGTGATAAAGACCTTTATTATGCAGTCTGTCGCTTTTATTTCTTCCCTATCACAAGTTCATATAAAGCTTATTTTCTTTGCACTAATAGATCATACGTATTTAGAGAGAAATTTTTATTGCATGCACCGATGACAACTTACTTGAAGGATCTTACTCAATCCTTAGGTAGGTATGGTGGACTCTCATGGCAAAACTGGTTTAAGGGATGTTTGGAAGCACAAGTAGTATTTCTACTTGGTGCAAATAATTTGGCTAGCATGAGAGGGAAAGGCAAGCCCAACATGTTGGATGATCCAAGACAATATAACTGTTTCGGATATAGGAAAACATAACCCATTAAGTTGTCCAACATCAACTTTTTAGCATGTCATGTTTTAATGAGTGCTCACAATTACAAAAGATGTCCAAGATATTATATTTATATGTGAAATCTCTCTTCCTTCAATATTCTTTCATGAATTGTTCAAGTGACCAATTCTGCGTTAGCTAACTTTCAATGAGTTTACTACCTATACTTATTATGTGTGAAGTAATTACTCCCCATGTTATAAGCATATGAAATGTTTATAAATTCCGATTTATGATATTCAATTCATTCAACCATTTACTCATAGGATATATGTGAAGCACGTGAGCAAATGACAAACTACTCCAAAAGATATAAGTGAAGAACACTGAGTAGTCAAATAAATAACTGGCCATGGGAGGATTCTTTTTTATTCAAGATTTCATATCCAATGATTTTATTCAAATAGCAAGTAGAATTGAAAATACGCTCCAAGCAAAACACATATCATGTGACGAATAAAAATATAGCTCCGAGTAAGGTATACCGATAGTTTTGAAGACGAAAGAGGGGATGCCTTCCAGGGCATCCCCAAGCTTAGGCGCTTGAGTATTCCTTGAATATTACCTTGGGGTGCCTTGGGTATCTCCAAGATTAGGGTCTTTCCACTCCTTATTCTCCTCATATCGATATCTCACCCAAAGCTTGAAAACTTCAATCACATTAAACTTAACGGAACTTCATGAGAAAGGTTAGTATGATAAAGAGTAAACCATTAACTTTGGTACTGTCAAATACAAGGTTCATAATTGTTCTCACACAATGCCTACTGCACCATATCATTTCTACAATTTATATTGAGAAATATAAGCCATAGAAACTAGAAAACAAGCAAACTATGCAATGAAAACAGAATCTCTCAGAAAAAGAACAGTCTGTAATGATCTGAACAACAACCAAAATTCTGCTACTCCAAAAATTATGAAATAAATTTTTGGACGTGAGGAATTTTTCTATTAATCATCTGCAAAAATAATCAACCTAAAATCACTCTCCAGTAAAAAAAAGGCATCTATTCTCGTGAGCGCAAACTTTCTGTTTTTTACAGCAAGATTGCAAAGACTTCACCCATGTCTTCCCAACGGTCTTACTTCGCACTTTATTGAAAAAAAAAAGCTATAAAACATGATTACTACAGTATATTAATCATGTAAACACACAAAAACATTAAGGGTAAATATTGGGTTGTCTCCCAACAAGCGCTTTTCTTTAATGCCTTTTAGCTAGGCATGACGATTTCAATGATGCTCACATAAAAGAAAAGAATTGAAACATAAAGAGAGCATCATGAAGAATATGACTAGCACAATTTAATCTAACCCACTACTATGCCTAGGGATTTTGTGAACACATATTTTATAGGAACAAGAATCAACTAGCATAGGAAGGCAAAACAAGTATAAGTTCAAAACATTAAGCACATAGAGAGGAAACTTGATATTATCGCAACTCCTACAAGCATATATTCCTCCCTCATAAAAGTTTTCAGTAGGATCATAAATGAATTCAACAATATAACCATCACATAAAGCAATCTTTTCATGATCTATTAGCATAGAAATTTTACTACTCTCCACATAAGCAAAACTCTTCTCATTCGGAATAGTGGGATCACTAACTCCTAAAGTTGACACTCTTCCTAACCTGCTTTAGATGATAGTATTATTCATACTCCAAAAGATAATAGTGAATTTAATGGATAATTCTACAATTAATATAGACTAACCAATATCCAAGCTCAAAATATATAAGTGAAGCACAAAAAGCATTCTATAAAACCATACTCAAATGATTTAAGTGAAGCACAAAGAGCAATTCTATAAGATCATACTTAAAAGATTTAAGTGAAGAACATGAAGTATTTTATAAATAAATTAAGGGCTATCTCATACTAGCATGGTTCTTAAAGAAAAATAAAAACACAAAGGACACAAATCATGTGAACAAAACAAAAACCGAGGTATACCAATATTTGTTGAAGAAGAAAGATGGCATGCCAACCGGGGCATCCCCAAGCTTAGATGCTTGAGTATCCTTTGAAATATTTACTTGGGGTGCCTTGGGAATCCCCAAGCTTGACTCTTGCATCTCTTTATTCTTCTCACATCGGTAACTCCTTGTTCTTCAAACACTTCATCCACAAAAACTTAACAAAAACTTTGTGAGATCCGTTAGTGTAATAAAGCAAACTTTAAGGTACTGTAAGGAATTAATTCTTTATTTATATTGGTGTTAGACCTACTGTATCCCAACTTCTCTATGGTTCATACCCCCCACCCGATACTAGCCATAGATTCATCAAAATAAGCAAACAACACGCAAAAAATAGAATCTATCAAAAACAGGACAGTCTGTAGTAATCTGGATGCTTAGTAAACTTTTGTAACTCCAAAAATTATTAAATAAATATGAAAATTTGAAAACTTTGTACAGAAGTAATGTACAAAAAGTTTTCAGACCCATTTGACCTTCCAGTAAAAAATGTAAAATCTCGCGCTACAGCCAAAGTTTCTGTTTTTGGTCTGCGCAAAGTAAACAAGCAATCTAATCATTCTAAAACCAAAGTTTGGCACATTATTTTTATAATACAATGGATATACACAAGGGGATAATTATTTACAGAGAAACTTCCATGAAAAATTCTACATTGTTTCTGTGAGCATGAACACAAGTGCTCAAGGTTGACCCTCACTTCTTCAATGCATAACTTTCCAATCACTTCTCTTTTTGAAAAACTTTTTAGGCATGAGAGGCAAGTAAAAAAATGGTATTTTCATTTTAAAAATTTTTGTATGTTTCACCCACAACTAAACAGAAACAAAAGGGAAAAACAAAATCTACTTAGTGAAGAAAGCAAACAAGCACACACGAGAATATCAACCTCATGCTATTGCTCCCAACAACGGTGCCAGAAAAGAGCTTGATAATCCCCAAGTGCAGGGAATCATCATAGAAATTTACAAAGGTGGAAGTGATAAGTATGGAGTGTAGAACCCACAAGGAGCTAAAGGTAAGATCAATATTCTCTCAAGTCCTATTTGCCACTGATACGACTCTACATACACCGAATGTTTGCTTCCAACTAGATACGGGAAATAAAACTATGTTGTGGGTACGAAGAGGATAACTTTGCATGATATCGGAGAGCGAAAATATAAAAGTAGGTGATGTTATCATAAAGTTAGAATATATTACTAAATATTATAAATAGCGAGTGTGGAATAATGATGGATCAGTGTGCGGAATTATCCTAGGCAATTATTAACAAGACCGGTAGTCACTATTGCAATTTCACATGAGGCAGAGGCATAAGCTAACATACGTTCTCTTCTTGGATCATATGCACTTATGATTGGAACTCTAGCAAGCTTCCTCAACTATTAAAGATCATTAAGGTAAAACCCAACCATAGCATTAAAGTATCAAGTCCTCTTTATTCCCATACGCCATGACCCACTTATCCATGTTTGTGTTTCAATCACTCACGCAACGCAGACAATAAGTAAACCATGGACATATTGCAACACCCTACAATGGGAATCCCTCACGCTAGCATGACACGGAGGGCACAATAGGACAAAACCAAAATAAAACATACAACTCATACCAATCTAGATCATCAATCAACCCAAAGACAAAAGATATCTACTCCAAACATCATAGGATGGCAACACATCATTGGATCATAATATGTGGCATAAAGCACCATGTTCAACTAGGGATTATAGCAGGGTGCGGGAGAGTGGACCACGTAAAAGAGATGAGGATGGTGATGATGGTGGTGATGTTGATGAAGACGATCACTCCGGCGATGATTCCCCTCTCGATGGCACTCCAGCACCACTGAGAGAGAGGGGACGGGTTCTCCCCCTTGTGCTTGCTCCTCCATGGCCTCCCCCCTGGATGGGGAGAGGTTCCCCCTTTGGTCCTTGGCCTTCATGGCGATGGTGGCCCCTCCGGGATCCTTCTCCATGGCCTTCGGTGATGATGGCCCCCTCCGGCAGGGTGCCAGAGAGGGCCTAGATTGATTTCTCGTGTCTACAGAGGTTTGCAGGGGCGAACTTCCGATCTAGGTTATTTCCCGAAGGTTTCTGTATTTATAGGAGAAGTTGGCATTAATTTCACGTCAGGGGGGGGTCCTCGAGGAGTCCACAAGGCAGGGGGCGTGCCCCCCACTCTCGTGGGGCCCACGGGAATCCCCTCCAGTAGATTTTTGTTCCAGTATTTTTCATATTTTCCAGAAAAAAATTCCATTGATTTTCAGCGCGTTCCGAGAACTTATATTTCTGCACAAAAACAACACCATAGTAGTTCTGCTAAAAACAGCGTCAGTCCGGGTTAGTTCTAATCAAATCATACCAAAATCATATAAAACTATTGTAAACATGGCATGAATACTTCATAAATTATAGATACGTTGGAGACGTATCAGTCATCTCATCTGATCCTATACCACAATGCATCGCATACCGGGCATGCGTTCAAAGCATCGTACGTATCACGGTAGAGGATGCAGTCATTAGGGCATGCATGTATCTTCTACACCTCCAATCCTAGAGGGCATAGAATCTTCTTTGCTCCGTACGTACTGTCGGGCAATTCGTTTTCCTTTGGAAGCTTCTTCTTCAATATTTTCAGAAGCTTCTCAAAGCCGTTGTCAGATACACCATTGTCTGCCTTCCATTGCAGCAATTCCAGTGTGGTACCGAGCTTTGTGTTGCCATCTTCGCAATTTGGGTACAACCATTTTTTGTGGTTGAGGGAGTCCTGGACTAGGGAGTCCTTAGGTGTCCGGTCTATTTGTGTGGGCTGGACAGATGGGTCGTCAAGATACAAGACAGAAGATTATCTCTTGTGTCCAGTGGGGACTCCTGTATGCGTGGATGACAAGTATAGCTGTCTGGATATGTTATTCCTTTCTGTAAAACCGACTTTGGACAACACTAGGCCCCTCCTATGTCTATATAAACCGGAGGGTCGATCGAAGGCAGGATCACAACATTGCTAGGCTAGGTAATCTAGGGTTAGCCGAATCAATCTCGAGGTAGATCAACTCTCGTAACCTTTATACCCTCGAATATAATCAAGAAGGAGTAGGATTTTACCTCCATCAAGAGGGCCCGAACCTGGGTAAATAATGTGTCCCTTCTTCATAGTTACCATTGATCCTTAGACGTGCAGCTTGGGGCCCCCTACCCGAGATCTTCCGGTTTTGACATCGACATTGGTGCTTTCATTGAGAGCTTCGCTGCATCGCTGATAGAAGCACCGATGGCTCACCTCTTCATCAACAATGATGCTACACCAAGGATATTTTTCTTCCTGTGCAAGTTTTCGTGTTCGGTGGCTTCATGCTTCATGCCAACTCGATTGGTCACTTAGAGCAGGTCGATAGTTATGCCCCCGGCCACCCGATCAGGTTTGGAAACCTGAAATATGTTGCTGACATCCAAGGAGACCTAGTATTCGACGGGTTCACGGCCTCGTCCGCCACTTTGTGTCCCTGACGAGAAGACTCTTCGGATCCCCTAGCAGATCCCGTCCAGGGGTTGACATCCACACCCACCCTGGCCTTAGATCCGGGATGGGTCCTACCGTCCAAAGACGGGAGCATGAGCCCCGTCGGACTTCTTCCCCTTGTGGAACTTCCAACCGAAGACCCAGATGCAATCTTAGACTTGGCTCTGGGCAGCTATCCCGAACTGCCGAGGTCTGCACTCAGCGGGTCCGATCAGGCGCCCCATGCTGAACTCAGTCCAGCAGATCCGCAGTTTCCAGACACATGTCCACTCTTGGAGGATGCATTGGGTTTGATGCAGTCTCTCGCCATCACGGAGGCTTTACCTCCGAACTATACCTAGCTCGGACTGGGGGCTGAGAGCGGGGAATTTTACGCCCCACCCACCACCCATTTAATAGCCATTGTCGAGGACTTAATCGACATGCTGGACTATGCGTCCGAAGACATCGATGTGACGGTATGGACGACGATGCCGACGCTGAACCAAGCCAAGTCCCACCCGTTATGGGGCGTTGGACGGCCACCTCAACATACGATGTGTAAATGGTGGACACTCCAAATAAAAAGAACGACGAGGATAACTTGAGCCCCGATGAGGACAAACCCGTCGATAAACCACCAAAGCATCGACGTTAGTGGCGCCGCTCACGATCGCGTTGGGCAAAGGATAGCATTACTGGCACCAGAGATAATGAGACTCTAGACAATGCCGAAGATCCCGAATACCCTGTTGAGCCCACGTCCGAACAGGACGTAAGGGAAGAGAGTGAATATAGCCCCGGACGCGCTGACAACGAAGATGCAGAGGACATCAATTATATGCCAGAAACCGAAGAGGAGGTTAGCCTTGGTGAGGAAGATTTCATTATCCCATAGGAACCCCTCGACCAAGAATGCTTCAAACAACAGCTTATTGCTACAGCCCGGAGCCTAAAGAAGAAGTAGTAGCAGCTCAAAGTCGAACAAGATAAACTTAATGAAAGGTGGACTAAGGTCCTGGCCGCCGAGGAATACGGCCAAGAGCGACCTGTCAAAAGTTATCCTAAGCACAAGCTGCTGCCTCAATTCGACGACGAAGCCCTTGAGCCAATTCTGTTAAAATACAATCAGGCAGATCAACCAGACTGACCACCACGTGGACAGGACAAAGCAGCATATCGAGCCGAACACCAACCCACACCTCCCCGCCGAAGAGGCAGGGAGACAGCAGCTGCAGGATATACGTACCACTTGCAGCGCGACCTAGCCAATAAAGCTGGTCAGACGAGATCAATCTACGGATCAAGGGGCAGTGCCCCAGCGTGAGACAATGGCTATGAAGCCCGGCATGGCGACCATTACTATTATTCGGGATCAGAACCGAACTCGGATGTTAGCCAATCTCTGCCTCGACATTGCGCGATATAGAGGCGCCGCACACCCCCTATGCTTCACCGATGAGGTCATGGAACACCAATTTTCGGAAGGGTTTAAACCCGTAAACATCGAACAGTACGATGGAACGACGGATCCGGCCATCTGGATTGAAGACTTTCTTCTCCACATACATATGGCTCAAGGGGATGATCTCCACGCCATCAAATATCTTCCTCTAAAGCTGAAAGGACCAGCAAGGCACTGGCTAAACAGCCTCCCAGAAAACTCCATTGGAACCTGGGAAGACTTGGAAGATGCTTTTCGGGCCAACTTTCAGGGCACTGATGTCCGGCCACCGGATGCTGACGACTTGAGTCACATAATTCAGCACCTAGGCAAATCAGTCGACAAGCTTTGGAATCGGTTCTTAACTAAAAAGAACCAGATAGTAGACTGTCCGGTCGCCGAAGCCTTAGAGGCCTTCAAACACAGCGTCCGAGATGAATGGCTCGCCTGACACCTCATGCAGGAAAAGCCGGAGACCATGGCAGCCTTAATAGCACTCATGACCCGCTTCTGTGCGGGCGAAGACAGCTGGTTAGCTCGTAGAAGCACTAGCTCGGGTGACCCCGGCACCTCTGAGGTGCGAGACGACAACGGTAAACCACGCCGCAATAAAAACAAACATCAGAATAACAATAACGACGACGCAGAGATACGGCAGTCAACGCCAGATTCAGCGGTCCTAAGTCCGGTCAGCGGAAGAAACCTTTAAAAGGCAATAGAGATGGGCCATCCAGCTTAGATAAAATCCTTGAGAGGCCTTGACAGATTCATGGCACACCCGACAAGCCTGCAAATCACACCCACAGGAATTGTTGGGTCTTCAAACAGGCCGGTAAAATCAATACCGAACACAAGGGAAAAGGGCCCCTAAGCGAAGACGACGACGAGCCCCGCCAGCCGAACACCGAGGGTCACAAGCAGTTTCCCGAGGTGAAGATAGTGAACATGATGTATGTCACTCATATCCCCAAAAGGGAGCGTAAACGCGCATTACGGGACGTCTATGCCGTAGAACCTGTTGCTCCCAATTTTAACCCATGGTCAGCCTGTCCGATCACCTTTGATCGTAGGGACCACACAACCAGTATACGTCACGGGGGTTCGGCCGCCCTGGTTCTTGATCCAATTATTGACGGATACCACCTCACTAGAGTCCTTATGGATGGAGGAAGCGGTCTCAACTTGATCTATCAAGATACTATCCGCAAAATGGGGATCGACCCATCATGAATCAAGCCTAGTAAGACTACCTTTAAAGGTGTGATACTAGGAGTAGAGGCCCGTTGTATGGGCTCAATTACACTGGAGGTATTATTCGGCTCCCCAGACAACTTCTGCGGCGAAGATTTGATCTTTGACATCGTCCCTTTTCGCACCTGCTCAGATGAACTGCTTTCGCCCGCTTCAATGCAGTCCCGCACTACGCTTACCTAAAGCTTAAAATGCCCGAACCTCGTGGCATTATCACAGTCAAGGGTAACATGGAGCGCTCCCTACGTACTGAGGAGCACACTGCGGCCCTTGCAGCCGAAGTATATGGTGGCCCTACCAAGCCGAGCAGTTTGCCGGCTAATAAAGCCAACGACGTATCCAAGCGAGTCTGGTCTGCGCATAATAGTGATAAACCAACGGATTTGGAGCCTGATTAGTAGTTCAGCCACCACCAATCGCCCCACCAGGTTGCGGCTTATGTACCGCATGTACATAACTACGCATTAAAAATACCTTGGGCAGTGCCGGAGGCATACTGCAGAAAGGGTCCATAGAGTGGCTTGACCATAGTTGGACCGCACATACCTTTTTTCTTGTAATGCAGGTTCAGCAAGAGCCCTACTTGCGAGATGGTTGTCGCAGGAGATCCTTTTAAAGGCTGGTGCGTCCCATCCATCAAATACTACTCTCAAAGGACTTACTATTAAGGAGAAAAGGCGCAAACGTGCGGCAGGACATCATTGGAGTTTTTTCTTTTTTCCAAAATATGATTTTTAGGCCCTGTGTTAAACTTTCCCTTATGTAAAACTTTTTCTTTTTTATCTTCAGGCATGTAACCTGACCTTTATATTAAACGGCATTGTCTGTCGAACCACACCTTGATGTGTCAACAAGGATATAAAAGAAGCAGATGACTATCACCTTCTTGGTTTGATTGTTTGATTTCACCATCTGTGTTCCCGCCCTGTGTTCGACCGATATATGCGCTTCGGCACGGCCTTCACACTAGGGGTTGTATTCGGCCCCGCCAACTTCTTAAGTTCGAACACCTATAGAGAACTCTTCGGCGTCCCAGATATTGCATTATATGCATCGGCTCTGAATCATGTCTTTGGTCTATAGTTGGTTTGCACGGCTCCTGTGTTTGCCACCTTAAGTTCTGCATGTTTGGATAAGGTAGTAAAGGGAGAACTACTGCGATTGTATTTCTGGTTCGTCCGGTTAAATAACTCAATAGAGAAAGCCGAAAACTGACGGTCATGATGGGCGAGAGCGGGTCAGTAATCCGGTGACTTAGTGTTAAACTACGAATCGTTCGTGATTTATGCCGTGTTATATGAAGGGTTGGGTTTTTGACTAGCCGCATTGCAAAGGCGCCGCACTCTGGATTGTTGATCATGCAACGAGGGGCTAGTACTTAGCACCACCAATGGACTCTTATAGCTAAGTGAAAGTACTAAAGCTGCATAGTCTGATTGCCTAGTTCACTTTGCAAGACGCCTCCTATATCGGACCAAGACATTGGATAAAGTGCGGTCATGCGTCCCTGAACACCCCCGTAATATTTATGTGGGGGCTAAAGACGACGACTAGAAAACTTTCAGACATATAAATGACCAAAATAGGAGGACAAACTAATCATAAAAAGCATAACCAATTTTTACATCATGAGTTCATTACATGACTCTTAAAAATCGGACACAACTACTCAAATATGATGTCCTTGGAGCACTAGCCTTCTACAATACGGGCTCCCTCGAGGACCTCGTCGAAATGCCCCTCCGGCCGCCGGTGCTCCTTGCCCTCAGGTGGCCCTGCGGTGGCAATCTCGGTGGCTTTCATCTTCGCCCACTGCACTTTGACGTGGGCGAAGGCCATCCGAGCACCTTCAATACAGTAAGACCGCTTAAGGGCATTGATTTGAGGAAGTGCCTCCACTAGCCTCTTCATGTGTCCGAAGTGGCTGCTAGGTATGGCCTCAGCCGGCCATAGTCGAACTATTACGTCCTTCATGGCCAGGCCGGCCACCCTATGCAGCTCAGACAGCTGCTTCAGCTGGTTGCTCAGGGGCACTGGAAGCTCTTGCGCAAGGTACTGCGACCAGAATAACTTCTCCGTTGAGCTCCCCTCTTCGGCCAGGAAGAATGCGGTAGCATCCGCAATACTCCTTGGCAGATCCGCAAAGACGCCTGGAGAACTCCAAACTCGGGTTAGTAAAACATATCTCCTACTAGTATACCTACTCTACATTATAAAGGCATTACCAGCCGCAATTCGTCTCGCCTCTTGAATCTTCTGGCGAGTGCCCTGGGCATCAACCCGGGCCTCCTTCGGGCTCTCAAGAGCTTTGGTGAGCTCGGAGGCTTGCTCCGAACTCTTCTGCTCCAAGAACTTGCATCTAGCGATGGAGTCCTTGAGCTCTTTTTCAACCTCCCCCACCCGCGCCTCAAGTCATCGGCGGGTGGTTTGCTCCTCTTCTAAATTTGCGGGCCGCTTTGTCCGCGGCCGCCTTTCTTGCCTCCGCCTCCCTCTTGGCCTCGGCGAGGGCACTCTTGAGGGAATCAACCTCATCGGCGCCAACTGCAAGTATAATTACAAACTTTTTAGTCAGTTTAAAACGACTAACACATATACTATTTTTGAGATATACCATTGGAGATATATGATCAAACTCCTCAATGTATGCACACCTTGCGTCTCCTCAAACCGCTTGTTGATGCGGACTACTTCATCGGCCAGCCGCAGCTTCCGGGTGAGTTCAGAAACTTCGGCGGCATGGTCGCTCGCCGCCAGCAAGGAAGCCTATTGTACAATAGAGTAATAGGTAACCTCTTTCGAACACTATGTGATCCTCTGTCCAGCTTCGTTAAAGCCGGACAGAGTCTCGGGGGCTACCATCTATAAACAGGCATATTCCTTTATTAAAATTGGTTAGAAAATTACATCGCATACCTCAAAGCCTGTTAATAGGCTGTTGAAGCCTTCATTCAGCCCGCCTTTGGCGGACTGAATCTTCTCCAACACCATACCCATCAGGGTGTGCTCCTCCATGACGGAAGCATGACGAAGTGCTTCCACCAAAGTGTGTGATGCCTCCGTATTGACGGAAGTCATCGATGGAGTCGACGCTCCCCCTCCTTCAAAGGAGGCTGCTCGCTCGATTTCGGAGCCGTATGGGTCTCCAGAATAGTGTTTGACTAGGGGCTTGATTGGTCATGGTCCCCGTCGTCAGTCTCCATGGGGATTGATTCCCACACATTCTCGACAGCCGAGGTATTACCCTCTGGTGCTATCTTGGCAGCATCCCGCACCTCTTTATGGCCTGGAGAGGCTCTTCGGGATAAAACCTCGGTTTCGTCCATAGCTGGCGGGGAGGCTCGCGGAGGTGTCTCACTCTCCATCATCCCCAGCTCCAGTGAGTTCTCCGGAGATAATGATAGTTGGGGGAGATCACGGGCCGGGCTGAAACACACAATACAATGCATTTAAAACTACAATCATGAAATGTCGATACATGTAAGGCATCCTTGGATACTTATGAATCGGTCGGGGGCTTCGACCTGGGGAGCCGCTCGAGGATGACTTCGGCATCTGAATCCAAGTCGTCCGAAAGGGACATCTTCCCCATCTTGGACGCCTCCGCCTCTAGGTCTGCGGAGGCCGTTCTTTTCTTCTTCCTCCCCTTAAGAGGAGAATCACTCTCTCCCTCCTCCTCCTTTTCATCCTCATGCCCCTCGTGGGAGGAGAGAGCTTCAGATCCCCAGACATAGCATCCGGAGTATCTTCATGGCGGGGGCGCCATTGGCCTCCTTGCCATTCTTCCTGGCCCTCTTCTCTGGCGCCTGGTATGGTGCCGGGACCCGCATCCTCGTCAGCACGGGATCAGTTGGGTTTTCGGGCAGCACAGCCAGACACTTGACCCGCTCCGCCTTCTTCGTATAGCCCTAATTAAAGGATGGAAGTCTTAGTATACCCCTTCGATTTCTGAACTATGTTATGTTCAGAAACTAAAAACTTACTGGGGAGGCTGGGTGAACACAGTCGAGGCTGATGTCATCGTTCGTCTCCGGCCACGACTTCTGGGCCTTGAAAAGCAGCCTCCAGATGTCTTCGTGTGTCGTGCTGAAGAATCGCTGCAGGGTCCGCAGCCCTTCCGGATTAAACTCCCACATATGGAGAGGCCGGCGCTGGCAGAGAAGGGTCCGGCAGAATAGCGTCACCTGGATCACGTCAGTCAAATTGGTGTTCTTTTGTATAATGTTTTTGTTGCGCTTTTGCAGCATCAACACCTCGTCGGTCGACCCCTAGTCTGGACCCTTGTTGATCCACAACATGAGTCGCATCGGGGGTCCGGACCTAAACTCAAGAGTGGTTGCCGAGTTGGCGCCAAGAGGTTCGGTGATATAGAACCATTCCTGTTGCCATATCTTGACAGTTTCCATGAAGGCCCTTTTGGGACAGGTGACGTTGGGGAGTTTTCTCACCTTGGCGCCTCCGCAGTCTGCGTGCTGCCCGTCCACCACCTTTGGCTTCACGTTGAAGGTTTTGATCCAAAAGCCAAAGTGGGGGGAATGCGGAGGAGCGCCTCGCACACGAAGATAAACGCCGAGATGTGGAGGAAGGAGTTTGGGGCTAGATCATGGAAATCTAGCCCGTAATAGAACATGAGGCCGCGGACAAAAGGGTGAGGTGGAAAACCTAGTCAGCGGAGAAAGTGGGAGATGAATACCACCCTTTCATCGGGCCCCAGAGTGGGGATGACCTGCTTCTTGGCAGGGAGCATGTACGCAATGTCCGTACTCAGGTACCCCGCCTCCCGGAGCTCCTTGATGTCCTTCTCCTTCATGGAGGAGGCCACCCACTTTCCTTGAACACCGAATCCGGACATGGCCGGAGACGTTGGTAGCGGTGGGGATGATTGAAGCTTGGGTGTTGGAGCTCAAAGATGGGGAGGCTGAGGAAGAAGGGGGCATGGGATAAAAAGATGGATCTTTATCCGCTTATATAGGTCGTGTACCAAGCGCATGCCTCGCTAGCCTTAAAACCTCGCCTGTTCCTGATGTGGGTATGCGCCGCCGTCGGTTGGGTTACCCAAATGCCATTGATGTGCAATCCCGTATTAAGTGGACACGGTCTTTGTTTAGACGGGACGTGCCAACGAGGTATGGCCTCGAAACACGGAATGCAGGGTGTGAAAACGGTTTGAAATGCCGAAGGGTCAAGTCTGACGCTTCGTCGGAAAAGACTATGAGTAAAAGACACGGTTCTTGTTTTTATATCTATCCTGCCTTTGCGGCTAGGGGTTGTGTTTATTATAAAAAGTCGGATACAATTCTTTTACAGAGGAAAACTGATGTGTATTCTTTGAGAAACCCGCCTTGCAATGCCGAAGACAATATGAACGCCGAATATATCATCATTAAAGACTGGTTCAGGGGGCTACTGAGGGAGTCCTGGACTAGGGGGTCCTCGGGCGTCCGGTCTATTTGTGTGGGCCAGACTGATGGGCCGTCAAGATACAAGACAGAAGATTATCTCTTGTGTCCGGTGGGGACTCCCGTATGCGTGGATGGCAAGTATAGGTGTCCGGATATGTTATTCCTTTCTGTAAAACCGACTTTGTACACCCTAGGCCCCTCCAGTGTCTATATAAACTGGAGGGTAGATCGGAGGCAGGATCACAACATTGCTAGGCTAGCTAATCTAGGGTTAGCCGAATCGATCTTGAGGTAGATCAACTCTGGTAACCTTTATACCCTCGAATATAATCAAGCAGGATTATGGTTTTACCTCCATCAAGAGGGCTCAAAACTGGGTAAATACTGTGTCCCTTCATCATAGTTACTGAGGGAGTTCCGGACTAGGGGTGTCCGGATAGCCGAACTATCATCATCGGCCGGACTCCAAGACTATAAAGATACAAGATTGAAGACTTTGTCCCGTGTCCGGATGGGACTTTCCTTGGCGTGGAAGGCAAGCTTGGCGATACGGATATGTAGATTTCTTACCATTGTAACCGACTCTGTGTAACCCTAGCCCTCTCCGGCGTCTATATAAACCGGATGGCTTTAGTCCTTAGGACGAACAACAATCATACCATAGGCTAGCTTCTAGGGTTTAGCCTCCTTGATCTCGTGGTAGATCCACTCTTGTAACACACATCATCAATACCAATCAAGCAGGACATAGGGTTTTACCTCCATCAAGAGGGCCCAAACCTGGGTAAAACATCGTGTCCCTTGTCTCCTATTACCATCTGCCTAGACGCACAGTTCGGGACCCCCTACCCGAGATCCGCCGGTTTTGACACCGACATTGGTGCTTTCATTGAGAGTTCCTCTGTGTCATCACCGATAGGCTCGATGGCTTCTTCGACCATCATCAACGACGCAGTCCAAGGTGAGACCTTTCTCCCCGGACAGATCTTCGTATTCGGCGGCTTCGCACTGCGGGCCAATTCGCTTGGCCATCTGGAGCAGATCGAAAGCTATGCCCCTGGCCGTCAGGTCAGGTTTGGAAGTTTGAACTTCACGGCTGACATCCGCGGGGACTTGATCCTCGATGGATTCGAGCCACAGCCGAGTGTTCCGCACTGTCACCGCGAGCATGATTTAGCTCAGCAGCCGAACAGTACCCTGGAGGCCGCACTCGAACTCGCTCCGATCTTCAAGTCGGAGCCGGCTGCGCAGATCGAGCCGGAGATAACAATACACCGGACAGTGCCGAAGACAACCCACTCCAGCAAGATCCAGCGCAGGAGGATGGAGACGTCAGCCCTCAAGAGAGAGCGGCAGAAGAAGAGGTAGAGGATTATATGCCTCCCTCCGAAGACGAAGCAAGCCTCGACGACGATGAATTCCTCGTGCCTGAGGATCTTGTCGAACAAGAGTGCTTTAAACGCAGGCTTATGGCCACGACAAACAGCCTCAAGAAAAAGCAGCAACAGCTTAGAGCTGATCAAGATCTGCTAGCCGACAGATGGACTGAAGTCCTCGCGGCCGAAGAGAATGAGCTCGAACGCCCCTCCAAAAGCTACCCTAAACGCAAGCTGCTCCCCCGATTAGAGGAGGAAGCGTATGAACCCGCATCACCAGGAGACAATACGGCTGACCGACCACCCCGTGGTCGCGACAGAGAGGCCGCTAGGCCCTTCACTAGACCCGTACCCTGGCACCACTCGAAAAGCACAAGACCACAGGGGAACGCTCCGGACTTGCGAGATATATTGGAGGATAAGGCAAGACAATCAAGATCGATCTATGGATCGCGTGGGCGCCCCACGGTACGTGACGACAACCGTCGCGCCGGACACATTAAGTCCGGCCGGGCCGAACAAAATAGACAAAGCTCTTTTGAGCTCCGTCGTGATATCGCCCAGTACAGAGGCGCCGCACACCCACTATGCTTCACAGATGAAGTAATGGATCATCAAATCCCCGAAGGGTTTAAACCCGTGAATATCGAATCTTACGATGGCACAACAGACCCCGCGGTTTGGATCAAAGACTATCTTCTTCACATCCACATGGCCCACGGTGACGATCTTCACGCCATTAAATATCTCCCCCTCAAGCTTAAAGGACCAGCCCGGCATTGGCTTAACAGCCTGCCAGCAAAGTCAATTGGGAGTTGGGAAGACCTGGAAGCTGCATTCCTCGATAACTTCCAAGGCACGTATGTGCGACCACCAGACGCTGATGACCTAAGCCACATAATTCAGCAGTCAGACGAATCGGCCAGACAATTCTGGACACGGTTCTTAACAAAGAAAAACCAAATCGTCAACTGTCCGGATGCGGAGGCCCTCGCAGCCTTCAAGCATAACATCCGCGACGAGTGGCTTGTCCGGCACCTGGGACAGGAAAAGCCGAAATCCATGGCAGCCCTTACATCACTCATGACCCGCTTTTGCGCGGGTGAGGACAGCTGGCTAGCACGCAGCAACAACCTCAGCAAAAATTTTGGCAGTCCGGATTTCAAGGACCGGAATGGCAGGTCGCGTCGTAACAAAAGCAAACGCCGCATCAACAGCGACAATAGTGAGGATACGGCAGTCAATGCCGGATTCAGAGGCTCCAAACTCGGTCAGCGGAAAAAGCCATTCAAAAGAAGTGCTCTGGGTCCGTCCAATTTGGACCGAATACTCGACCGCTTGTGCCAGATACACGGCACCCCCGAAAAGCTAGCTAACCACACCAATAGGGACTGATGGGTATTCAAGCAGGCAGGCAAGTTAATTGCTGAAAACAATGACAAGGGGCTGCATAGCGATGACGAGGAAGAGACCCGACCGCCAAACAATAGAGGGCAGAAGGGTTTCCCCCCACAGGTGCGGACGGTGAACATGATATACGCAACGCACATACCCAAAAGGGAGTGGAAGCGTGCACTCAGGGATGTATACGCGATGGAGCCAGTCGCCCCGAAGTTCAATCCATGGTCCTCCTGCCCGATCACTTTTGACCGAAGGGACCACCCCACCAGCATCCGCCATGGCGGATTCACCACATTGGTCTTAGACCCAATCGTCGATGGATTTCACCTCACCAGAGTCCTGATGGACGGTGGCAGCAGCATGAACCTGCTCTATCAGGATACAGTGCGCAAAATGGGCATAGACCCCTCAAGGATTAAACCTACCAAGACGACCTTTAAAGGCGTCATACCAGGTGTAGAAGCCAATTGTACAGGCTCAGTTACACTAGAAGTCATCTTCGGATCCCCGGATAACTTCCGAAGCGAGGAGTTAATCTTCGACATAGTCCCGTTCCGCAGTGGCTATCATGCCTTGCTCGGACGTACCGCATTTGCAAAGTTCAACGCGGTGCCGCACTAAGCATACCTCAAGCTCAAGATGCCAGGCCCTAGAGGAGTCATCACGGTCAATTGAAACACTGAACGTTCTCTCCAAACGGAGGAACATACAGCGGCTCTCGCGGCAGAAGTACAATGCAGCCTCTTAAGGCAATTCTCGAGTCCGGCCGTTAGGCGGCCGGACATAGCTAAGCGCGCCCGGAGTAACCTACAACAAGACCACCTGGCACGTTCCGAGCACGCGTAGCAGTGCGGCCCCAACCCCAGCCCCTGCAAAACATCCAAACAGGTCCTTCGCGTACACCATTACGCTCTGAAGATACCATGGGCATGGGGAGAGGGGCACGACCACAATAAGCCCAGACTGCAGCTCAACCACACCAGGGGCTCTCAAGTGTGTCATTCTTTTTTTCTTTTCACCTTTTATTTTTGACCTACAGGACTTCGTTCGTCAGAGGCCCTGTCTGGCAGCAGACCTGCCGAACTCACGATGCAACAGCCAGGGAAGGATCAAAGGCTACAACGAATATATAGGTGGTCTCCATTATGAGCATTTTTATACACCAGTCCGCAGCCTACCCCTGGAGGGGGACATGTTTAACAGTCCCATCCCTTGCTTATCGCACTATTTGTATCGTTCTGCATTCATAGCAGCACTTATTGAATAAAACAATGCAACACCTTTTTGCTTATAATTGCATTTCTTTTTCATACATATGTTCATTTACGACATGTCGCATCCGTACACTTTGGTATGGTTAAAACACACCAGGGGCTTATGGTTCCCGCATCATGGTGTGATAAGTCCGAACACTTTCACAAGTGCGGCACCCCGAACTTATAGCATTATATGCATCGGCTCCGAATCATGTCTTGGGTCAATAGTTGGGTTTGCCCGGCTCCCATGTTTTGGTACCTTACGTTCCGTTGTATCGGCTAAGGTAGCACTGGGAGAACCACTGCGATTGCGCCCCAGTTGAGCTGGGTTAACGCCTCAGTGGAGAAAGCTAAAACTGACCGTCATGATGAGGCGAGAGCCGGTCGCTGTTCGAGAGGTTTTTGCGAGTCCTTAAAGACTTATGCCGCTTAGAGCGAGGAGCCGGATCTTGTCCGGCCCAGGCGTGGATAGCGCCCCAAATTCGGCCTTCCGAAGACTAGGGGCTTCGCCGAAATTTAAAATTATAGAATTCTATGGCTAAGTGAGAGTGTTCAAGCATTATAAGTCCGGTTGCCTTGCTCGTTGTGTTGAGCGCCTCCGTAGATGGACCCAAAAATGGGAACAAGAGTGCTCAAGTTTATCCCGAACACCCCAGCACTCGTGGCATGGGGGCTGAAGCCGACGACTTGCCATCTCTCAGATTTGATAAACAGCCGCACAGAAGGTAATATTTTAAATTAACAAGCGTTGCTTAGCGCATATGAACTAAGTTTTCAGCGCACAGGATAACAAAATGTGATTCTACTCAAAAATTACATCTTTGGAGCACTCCCCCGCAATAGTGCGGGCGCCCTTCAGCACACTCTTATAATACATCTCGGGCGTGCGATGCTCCTTGCCCTCTGGTGGCGGGTCCGTCACAAGCTTCTGGGCATCCATCTTTCCCCAGTGCACCTTTGCGCGGGCAAGGGCCCGACGGGCACCCTCAATACAGGCGGAGTGCTTGATGACTTCAACCCACGGGCACGCATCCACCAGCCGCCGCACCAGGCCGAAGTAGCTCCCAGGCATGGCCTCCTTAGGCCACAGCCGAACTATGAGGCCCTTCATGGCCTGTTCGGCCGCCTTGTGGAGCTCGACCAGCTGCTTTAGCTGGTCGCTAAGGGGCACCGGATGTCCGGCCTCAGCATACTGAGACCAGAAGACCTTCTCCGTTGAGCTCCCCTCCTCGGCCCGGTAGAATGCGGCAGCATCGGACACACTGCAAGGAAGATCTGCGAACGCCCCTAGAGAGCTCCGAATTCGGGTAAGCAACAGGTAATTAACACTCACATGCTTACTTTGCATGAAAAATGCCTTACCCGCTGCTATTTTCTTCACCGCCTCAATCTCCTGGAGGGCCTTGTAGGCTTCGGCCTTAGTGGCTTTGGCATTCTCAAGAGCCATTGCAAGCTCAGACTCTCGAGTCTTCGAGTCACGCTCCAGGCTCTCATGTTTTTTCACAAGATCCTGGAGCTCTTGCTGTACCTCCGCCACCCGCGCCTCCTGCTTCTCTCGCTTGGTGCGCTCCGTGGCCGCATTGCGTTTGGCCGCGGCCACCGCCTCTTTCAGGGTCGCCACCTCGTTAGTGACCCCTGTAATACCCACGTTATCCTTGTCATTCTTTCTGCAACCAAAATCCTTTTCTGTAAGGTACAATTTTAATAAGGTGTTACTCACCTTCCTTATCCTCGAGCTGCTTCTTGGCACGGCCGAGCTCGTTCTCGGACCGCTTGAGGTTTTCCTTTAAAGTATTGACCTCCGCAGTCAGTGCGGCAGAGGTCAGCAGCGCAGCCTGCAATCCCATATTGACATATTTTTTAGGACTCCTGCGTATATCTTTTTAGATCCTCAGTCCGGCTTTTCTTCCCGAACGCCGAACCGAGCATCAGGGACTACTGTCTATGCGGTACCATTTTATACATATTGAAATTCTTACCTCAAAGCCTGTTAGAAGGCTTCTGCAGGCTTCGGTCAGCCCGCTCTTGGCGAGCTGCACCTTCTAAATCACCGCACTCATAACAGTGCGGTGTTCCTCTTCGATGGAGGCGCCGTTGAGCGCCTCCAGCAAATTATCCAGCACCTCCGGTTGGACGGAGGCAGCCGGCGTCACGGTCTTGCCCTTCTTGTGAAGGGGTCGCCCGCCGAACTCAGGAGCCACTATGGGTTCCGGGGCCGAGTCCGGTGCAAAGTCCGGAGGTTGTCCTGTGACACCTCTGGGGCCTCCGCCTCCTGGTGGGTCCCTTCCTAGGATCCCACCTTGGCATCGTCCGCGGCGCGGGGGGTGGAGGCAGTCGGAAGGGAATCCATATCCGATGCACCTAAGGACCCGCTCGACGAAGCGGGAAGATCATCCTTGGGCGGACTGCAGGGTTGTATGCGGCATTAAAAAGACATTATGTGGCGAAAAGCAAAAAACCTTGAAGTTATTCGGGAGTCCGGATACTTACGATCTCGCCAGGGGCTTGGCCCTTGGAGGCCAGTCCTCGTCGTCATCACTGGCGTTGACGGAGTAGTCCGGGGGAAGAGTTTTTCCCTTCTTGGACCCCTCGGCCTCCCTTGTTGGGGAGGCCTTCCTTTTCTTCCCTCCCCCTGCTAGGGGAGAGGCTTTCTTCTTCTCCTCCTCGCCTTGGTGGGAGGAGTCGGCCTCGGATTCACCATCCGATAGCACCTGAAAATGCGAACTCTTCCGAGTCCCCGTGGCCTTCTTCTTGGCCTTCTTCTCCGGCACCACGTGGGGTGCCGGAGCCAGCAGCCCCGTTAGGCGCGCGTCCGCTGGGTCCTCTGGCAATGGGGCCGGACAGATAGTCTGTTCGGCCTTCGCCAGCCAGTCCTGTCAAAGGTAAAGGGAGTTTAGATCCCGCATAGAGTCAAACTATGGAAAACAAGTGGCAAAATCACTTACCTCGTCAGCTGGACGCTGCGAGCGGAATCCGCGATCTTCGGTAGCGGATGCGGGAGCCTCGGCGCCTTTGAACAGCACCTTCCAGACATCTTCGTACGTAGTGTCGAAGAGCCCGCTCAGAGTCTGGTGTTGCGCCGGATCGAACTCCCACATGTTGAAGCCCCGTCGCTGGCACGGGAGAATCTGGCGGATGAGCATGACCTGGACTACGTTGACAAGCTTGAGCTTCTTGTCCACCAGCTTCTGGATACAGGCTTGGAGTCCGGTCAGCTCCTCCGAATCCCCCCAGATCCGGCCACTCTCTTTCCAGGAGGTGAGCCGTGTAGGGATGCCGGATCGGAATTCGGGGGCCGCTGCCCAATCAGGGTCACGCGGCTCGGTGATATAGAACCACCCCGATTGCCACCCCTTAATGGTTTCCACGAAAGTGCCCTCCAGCCACGTAACGTGGGACATCCTACCCACCATGGCGCCTCCGCACTCCGCTTGGCTGCCCTTCACAACCTTCGGCTTGACACTGAAGGTCTTGAGCCACAAGCCGAAGTGGGGCTGGATGCAGAGGAAGGCCTCGCACACGACGATAAACACCGAGATGTTGAGGATGAAATTCGGGGCCAGATAATGGAAATCTAGGCCGTAGTAGAACATGAGCCCCCGGACAAAGGGATGAAGTGGGAAGCCCCGTCCGCGGAGGAAATGAGGAAGAAATACTACCCTCTCATGGGGCCTGGGGGTGGGGATGAGCTCTCCCTCGTCAGGGAGCCGATGCGCGATGTCGCTGGACAAATATCCGGCGTCGCGCAGCTTCTGGATCTGCCCCTCCGTGACGGAGGAGGCCATCCACTTGCCTCCCGCTCCGGACATAGTTGGAGAAGGTTGAGGTGAGAAGTGCGGACTTGGGTGCTGGAGCTCGAGTTCGCGGAGATAGATAAGCCAAGAAGGAAGAAGGCGCAGGTAAAGGGGTTGGATCTTTATCCCCTTATATGGGCGGACAAAAACATGTGTCCCCACCGGCATGGTAAAACTCGCTTATCTCATAATTCTCACAATCAATGGAACGGTTGGGTTGCCCACGTCCGTATTGATGGGAATCCCGGAATAAGGGGAACACAATCTCTGCTTCGACAAGACGTGACAAGGAAACCGCCTCGCTAAACGCGCAGAGGTGGAACAATAAAAACAATTCGAGTAAAGGCTTGGTAATGGTGTGACGTCACGCCACAAAATACGTCAGCAGATTGAACTTGTGTAATATTATTCTCTCTACGGTGGTATGTGGAATTTATTTTGCAGAGCCGGACACTATCCTGGTGTTCACAATCTTCTATAAATTATTCGGAGGAAGAACCCGCCTTGCAATGCCGAAGACAACATGCGCGCCGGACTCGTCGTCATTGAAGCCTGGTTCAGGGGCTACTGAGGGAGTTCCGGACTAGGGGGTGTCCGGATAGCCGAACTATCATCATCAGCCGGACTCCAAGACTATGAAGATACAAGATTGAAGACTTCGTCCCGTGTCCGGATGGGACTTTCCTTAGCGTGGAAGGCAAGCTTGGCGATACGGATATGTAGATTTCCTACCATTGTAACCAACTCTGTGTAACCCTAGCCCTCTCCTGTGTCTATATAAACCGGATGGCTTTAGTCCTTAGGACGAACAACAATCATACCATAGGCTAGCTTCTAGGGTTTAGCCTCCTTGATCTCGTGGTAGATCCACTCTTGTAACACACATCATCAATATCAATCAAGCAGGACGTAGGGTTTTACCTCCATCAAGAGGGCCCGAACCTAGGTAAAACATCGTGTCCCTTGTCTCCTGTTACCATCCGCCTAGACGCACAGTTCAGGACCCCCTACCCGAGATCCGCCGGTTTTGACGCCGATAGTTACCATTTATCCTCAGACGTGCAGCTTGGGCCCCCCTACCTGAGATCTGTCGGTTTTCACACCGACAGTGATCTTCTAACATGCAATTGAACTTCAACTTCTCCCTTTCACTTTGGCATTGTCTCATTGCATAAACAATGACCCGGCGAATATCATCATCGGGCACATCGTCTGGTTCCTCTTGATCTTGAGATTCCCCCATTGCAGCATCACCGTATTCAGGGGGCAAATAGTTGTCATCATCCTCTTCTTCTTCGTTGTCTTTCATCATAACCCCTCTTTCTCCGTGCTTGGTCCAAACATTATAGTGTGGCACGAAACCCATCTCAAGCAGGTGGATGTGAAGGGTTTTCTGGTTAGAGTAAGACTTTGTATTCTCACAGATAGGGCATGGACAACACATAAAACCATTCTGCTTGTTTACCTCAGCCACTTCGAGAAAATTATGCACGCCCTTAATGTACTCGGAGGTGCGTATGTCACCGTATATCCATTTTCGGTTCATCTGTGTACATTATATATAATTAAGTGTGTCAAAAACCATTACAGAACGTCATGAATAGAGAAGTGGCTAAATTAATAGAAGTTCATCATCGCATTAAAACCAAAGTACAATAGTGATCAAATGTTATTACTGAAAAAATAAATACATAAGGTTCATACATACTTCTCATTGAAAACATATATATTAGCTCTCTAGAGCATCTAATTAAACCATACATTGAAACTATGTAAAACATTTCAATGCAACAACAAATGCGATCATAATCGCAACTAAGGTGACAATTGATCCAACAGCATAATGATAACAAGCCTCAGTATGAATGGTATATTTTCTAATCTTTCTAATCTTCAAGCGCATTTGTAGCGATCAGACCTCAAACAGTCTGATCTCTGTGCTTCAGTGCCATCCCTGGATCAGTAATGCTGACACGCACAGTACTTGAAGGATTTAGAATAGAGTAGCAATCACACACTTATTACATCGAATATCTCCACTAAAAATGGGTCAGCACATGGAATATGCTGGCAATGTAACACATAGAGAGTAATGAACAGAAATATGCTATACTACATGCATATATGGCTGGTGGAAAGCTCTATGGTTACTGTTTTGCATAAAGCCAATTTTTACCTACTACAAAGGAATAAATTTTATTTAACTATCATGGTGGTTGTTAAACATTGAGAAGATAGACATCCTCTCAATCCAAATTAAACATCATCATTAAACCCAACAAATTAAATTAAAGTAACATGATGAGATTCACATGATAATCCAAGTACTAGATAGTCAAAACGTCCATAACCGGGGACACGGCTAACCATGATTAGTTTATACACTCTGTAGAGGTTTGAGCACTTTTCCCACAAGACTCGATCTCCTCCGTTAGATTTCTCGCACTTCATGGTGTTTGAGAAATGGATGACCGAGACATAGTCTTTCAGAAGCTTTGCGCCTTACGATCGGGTAGACAGTACCGACCTACATCCCCTACATCTGCTAGTCTACCACTGTAAGAGTTCACACGACTTAATAAACTATGCTAGAGCCCATAGTAGCTTTTGGCTGCACACGGAAGTTTCTAGCATGAATAATCTCATGATCCCTTTGAGCCTGGGTGGCTGTCCAAAAGAAACAGGCAATCGCTGGAATACCCAGGTGCCTCAATCCACCCAGATGTGTATTAAAGTTGCCACCTTAAATAAACCATTAATTAACAATCTCACATCTGTCATGGATTCACTCGCCCAATCCACGTCTACTAGCATAGCATGGCAACATAAGCAAACATAGAAGTAACTCCCAAGGGTTTGATAATATAGTAGGTAATAGGCACTACCTCATCTACTTCCCAAAACCCACATATTAGTCAGATCCTAATCATGCAATTGTTTGAGGATTGATCTAATGCAATAAAACTGGGTAGTAAAAAGGTATGATCAAAGTGTTACTTGCCTTGCTGATGATCCGTGAAACCTGGAGATTCGAAGTAGCAAGCGGCGCACTCCGGATACTCTATCGCAAACAAACAAGCAAACAAGCATACAATAAGTACTCATCTAATGCACAGGTAAAACTCAAATAGAAGAACTAACCAGAAAGTTCAACTTAAGAACTCCGGTTTGCAAAAAGAACCAAATCAAACGAAGCAACGAAAGTCAAATGGCGAAAGAAAAGAGCTTCGTTTACTAATCTAGACCTAAGTCAAATTTTACAATAGCAAAAACTTGTTTGAGTTGGTTAAATGGAAAGAGGGTTTCAAGATGAAACTCTAGGCGCTTGAATCGACTGATTCCATAAATGAGCGAAAAGATAAACTTAAACGAAAATAGGATCAGAAAACGCAATCTCAAATAATCGAGGAAAATCCGAGAAAAAGAAAAACTGACGAACAGTTTAACGAACGGACGTTCGCTAACTGAAACTAAACGGTGAACACGTCCATTAAAACGAACGAACGAGCGAACACTCGCTAAATAAATAAACCGGAAAAGAAAAATAAAATAAACCGATCTAAAAAATAAACTAGGGTTTTCTAAAAAACGAATCGGTTTTTCTCAGAAAACCGGGGCAGTGGCGGCGGCTAACTCGTCGGGCTCCGGCGAAGTCCGGCGGGGTCCGGCGGGGTCAGGTGGGGAGACGGAGCTACGGCGGCGGCGACTTGGGCGGCGACGGCTGGCGGCGGGGGTGGGACGGGGTTTGGCGGCACGGTGGCGGTGGGGCTGGGGTATTTATAGGAGGGGGGGCTCGGCCGGCTTGGGGAAGGGGCGACGGCGGTCGGCTCTGAAAGTGCGTTATATTGACTAGAGGGGGGTGAATAGGCGATTTTTATAAATTCTTCACTGAGGAATTTGCTGGTGAGGAAATTCCTAAATGAAGAACTACTTGCAGCGGAATAAGTACTCAGAAAGGAACACAAAGGAACACAGACATAGTCATCATGATGAAATGAAGACAAGCACAGAGTACAGAAAGCGTAAATACAGGATAACACGAGGAAGAAGAGGAACAGACTGAAGAAATAGATCTGAGGAAATTGAGAAAGTCTTTAGTCAAAGTCTTCAAACAGATATGAACAGGCATACAACAGCATACATGAGGAATTTAAGAGTTGAGGAAATAGAACCAGTAGGCTCGGTGAAGACAATGATTTGGTAGACCAGTTCCAACTGTTCTCTCAGTTGTACATCTGGTTGGAGCGGCTGAGTATTTAAACTCGAGGACACCCAGTCTCGGACACACAGTCCTCAACGTATTCTCCTTGAGCTAAAGTCACACAGACCTCGCCCAATCACTCGTGGTAAGTCTTCAGGTGACTTCCGAACCTTCACAAACTTGGTCACTCGGCGATCTACAATTCCTCTTGGATACTCTAGACCTTGACGCCTAACCGTCTGGAAGAAGCACAGTCTTCAAGGGAAACAAGCGTCGGATCCATGTAGGATCAATCTCTTCAGTGATGCTCAATCACTTGGGGTTTTGTAGGTTTGGGTTTGGGATTTCCTCACTTGATGATTTTCACTCAAAGTCCTCGGAGGATGGTTTGCTCTCAAATGAAAAGTGTCAGTTTCTCTCGGAGCAGCCAACCAGCTAGTGGTTGTAGGGGGCGGCTATTTATAGCCGGGGAGCAGCCCGACATGATAAGACATAAATGCCCTTGTCTGATATGACTGTTAGGTGGGTAGATAATTTGGGGTAGCTGGCATGTAGCACAGCAGCGGTCGGAATATTTGAGGTTCGAATTCCTCAGGGCTATCATGTTCGTCACTTTGTAGGCAATCCGCACTGGCGAATTCCTAACTCTTCAGTCAGAACAAATTCCTCAAAGACCAGAAGAGCTTCGTCTCTGTCACTGAAGAATGTGACAGAACTGTGCGAGATTTCCAATGGCTTCACTCGAAGGGATTGGTAGGTGTAGGATTTGAGTTGAGCATCACATGGAAATTTCTCCTTAGTATTTCCTCGACCCCCTTTAACAGTACGGTGTTTCCTATGACTCAAGAAAGATAAAAGTAAACTATGAAAACAAAAATCTTCGCGCTTCATGTTCCTCGAATGATAACTAAGTCTTCATGGTCACACCAATTTCTTCACTTTCAAAGTCTTCAGAAAGTCTTCATAAATCCAAAGTCTTCACTCAAAGAACTTCATTTTTAGGGGTCGACATTCTCTGTAAATCTCAAACTCCTCATATACTTATAGACCTATGTACACTCACAAACGCATCAGTCTCTTAACCTATAAGTCTTCAATACACCAAAATCACTAAGGGGCACTAGATACACTTACAATCTCCCCCTTTTTGGTGATTGATGACAATATAGGTTAAGTTTTCAACGGGGATAAACATGTGAAGTGTAAATACTGATATTGAGGAATTTGATTGCAAGATATAGAAGAACTCCCCCTGAAGATGTGCATCGTGAGGTATTTGCTTTTGAAGCAATGCACACTTGAAGAGTATAATCATGGATATCTCCCCCTATATCTTGTAATTCATACACGCATTTGACATATAATATGAGGAATTTGAAATGCATGATGAAATATGGTGACTGGTGTAATTCAGCATGCGTGCATTAATATTAATGAGGAATAAGCATGCAGAAGAACACAGCAAAATTATCAAGCCACCATAGAGTTTAAGATTACAACTCGATCAAGCGAAGTCATCAGAAGAACGAGAGTTGTAACTTAGCAAAAAACGCCCATATATATAGACCCGCTTGAAGACTAACTCAAATTTCTCCCCCTTTGTCATCGAATGACCAAAAGGGTTGAAACTGAGGACTAACGCCCCTGAAGAATATCATGATGATGGAGGAGCGCCAGCGTTGTCAGGGTCTTGAGTCATTGTAGGGCCTACTGCAAAGTCGTCCAAATCTTCATGCTCATCCGTGGCGTGTGATGAAGAATATGAGCTGGCCACCAAGGAAGGAACCGTGACCTTCTTGTATTTCTTTGGTGGACATGCAGACCACTCAAAGTCTTCCTTGAAGCCCATTCGCTTCAAATCTTCTTCGCCATATAGATGTGACAGTATAGCCCAGGTGCGATCAAACACTTCATGGAGGTAGTAGTGGTTTTTCTTCACTGCATTGTGTGTAGAAGTCATGTTGTGAAGAATAGAACCAAACTGACGCTTGACCCATTTGTGGTTCCGATCGACCTTCTGGTGAAGACTTATGAGCAATTCACGGTCAGTCATCACACGGGGAGCAGTAGCTTGAGGACTTGACTTTGGAGCATTGGCAGCAGAATCATGTGTGGCAGAGTCATCATTGGTGGAATAAGATGCAGCTTTGCGGAACTGACCATCAAATGGACGAATGCCTTCATCGATCACAGCTGGTGACTTTCCCTTCTCATAAGATGAGGAAATTGTCCGCTTGAGGACTTCAATTGGGGGCAAGTAGCTACCATGGTTGAGAGTATCAGCCTTGTAGTTGAGTGAAGTCCTTGATCTGAGGAATCTCATGATCCATGGTGCATAAGGCTTCAGCTCAAACGGTGAAAGTGCAACATTTGCAAGAGTCCTCATGAAGAAATCATGGTAATTGATAGGGATACCATGCATGATGTTGAAGAGCATATTCTTCATCATCCCCACAATTTCTTCATCTGAAGAATCATGTCCTTTGATTGGTCTGATAGTCTTTGTCAGAATGCGGTATATGGTTCCGGGCACATACAACAAATCCTTCACGAGCAATTTGGTCTTGTGAATTTGTCCTAGCTTCAGTGGCTTCATGAGCACTTGCATATAATGATCAGTAAGTTTAAGTTTAGGTTCATCATATAGACAGCGAGCGCCTTCTGGTGGAGGACTGATTGGCAAGGCATGAAGCAATTCAGTGGCTGGTGCCTTGTAGTGAGTGTTTTCATTCATCTAGTCCAACACCCATGAGTTGATGTCAGCAGCATCGCCTGTGATATGCAAAGTTGCGTAGAACTGAAGAATAAGCTCTTCATTCCAATCAACAATGTCAATGTAGAAATTTAGCAAGCCTGCATCATGAAGCAGACTGAGAACCAGCGTGAAGCATGGCATAGATTCCATGTCCACTTGAGGAATGTGCTCATGATCGAAGATTTTGTCCCTGTTAAAAAGAACTGAGGAATAGAAGTTTGCCTGGCTGGCAGTCCAGAAACGCTTCCTTCTAAGACGAGCATTGTCATAAGGGTTGAATTCAATGAAGAATACGTGCTCGCCGACGAAATCATCAGCCTTGAATTTTGGCTTCTTGGAGAAGGGATTCTTTGGCTTGGGCTGAGGAGTGTCAGTGATTTGCAGTATCACCTCAGGAATCGCAATCTCAGGTTCCTCATGCTGAGGAATTTCAGTTTCTTCTGCAGGTGCAGCCTGAGGCATCTGTTCTTCATTCACATTTTCATCAGTGCTAGTGGTTGGAATTTCCTTATTGACGGACGGGGTTGCACGATGTTTCATCAGATTCCACTTGTGCTTCTGTAGCGACTGGGGACCGAGGAACAGCTTGGAGAGGAGTGAATAGAGGAGAATTGGGGTGCTGACTTTCCCAAAATTCATCATTCATCACTGGTGTGGTAAATCCGATGTCCACATCCTCATCTTCAAGTTCTTCAACACTTGCCTCTTCAGTAGTGAACTGAGGCATAGGTGAGGAAATGACTGGAGTTGAAGGGAGCTTGTCCACTTCAATTTCTTCGTCCAACTGCTCTGTTGAAGCAGCAGATGGAGTTTCTTCATCAGATTCCTCGGGAATCTCATATTCTTCACCATAAGGAACAAGGTCCTTTGATGGCATTGAGGAGACAGGAACGGCATCAATTGGATTGTCAATTGATCTGATCAGCGTCTTCATCTTCTTCGGAGCTGAAGAATTTGAAGAAGTTGATGCCTTCCTCTTTTTCATCGCTGCATGTTCTGCAGCCTTTGTCTTCTTCACATCTGATGCAGATGGAAGGATTGGAATTGGTGTAGGTGCAGGAGGTGCAGTTTCTTCAGGCACAACTGTTGCAGTTGCCCTGGCTTGTTCACTTTCCTCAGACGCATCACTAGCGGATGCCCTAGCAATATCCTCAGCGGCTGGAGTGGAGTCATCAGCCCTGGCATTCTCACTTTCTTCAGCAGCCATACTGACATCAGCAGTGCTAGCGTGTTCCTCAGTGGGCTGGGCAGATGCTTCAGCTTGAGGAATTTCAACTTGCACCGGAGCAGTGGTAGATGAAGAGAAAGTCCTTGTCAGATTGATGAAACGAACTTTTGTGCCCTTCCAATCAGCATGATACCGATCGAATTCATCACTCAATTTCTTGATTTCAGCTTGTACAGCAATGAGTTCTTCAGGAGTAAGTGTGACGATATTGTCCTTGAGTAAGCGATGTTTCTTGTAATGCGCTTTCTTTAGCATTTTTCCTTCTTGATACTTCCACTTCTCTTCCTCGATGAAGTGAGTCAGAACATGACTTTGACCAGGAGTGAGATTCATCTCCGGCAAAGGTGTAGTGGGGTCCTTGTGCCATAAGTCAATGAGTCAAGGATCAACTTGGGATCCAAAAGTAGTGTCACATTGCTGCCTTTGGCTCTAGCGGCCTTGGCTTGCCTGTCCCTGATGATTTCAGCAAGTTCTTCATCATCAGCCTCATCGTCATCGAAGGGGATTTGGAAGGCAACCTGCTTCTTGTGAGGACTTGGGCGAAAGCCTCGTCCTGCAGTGGCCTTTTTCTTCAGCAGGGATGGTCCGGCTGAGGAACTTGGTGCAGAAGTGGAGCTAGCAGATGGTCCTGAGGTAATAGAGATGCCTTGAGTCCTTTGGCACGTAGCAAGATGCACAGGTGCCGAAGATTTTGTTGTAGCAGCCGAAGACTTTGTCGGAGGAACTGAGGATTTTGGAGGAGGAGGAGCAGTCTGAGGAATTTGTCATGAGGGCTTTGAAGATGTTGGTCGTGAGGGCATTGCTGAGGAGCTTGGACGTGAGGGCATTGAAGGAGAAGCACTGCATTTGTGGGCAGGCTTCTTTGGCATAGCCTTCCTGAGCTTACTACCAGAGGCCTCAGCAGCGTTAGCAGCAGTAGCAGAATCTTCATTGAATTTCCTCACTGCCACTTTTGCTTGCTTGGCTAGTTTGGCCTGGTGCCTAGCCCATTCAGCAGCATAGTCCTCACCGTGCTTGAGGATGGTGGGATCTGCCAGTTGGCCAGGCCTCAATGGAGGTCTTGAGCATGGAGGGTTGAGCACGAATTTCTTCATGTACTTGGGAGTAACATACCTATACTCCATCCATTCTCGTGCACATCTCCTCTCAATTCGTTGTATGCGCACTTTGCGCTGATTCTTGTCCTCCTTGCCAAACTTGGCCTCATCTGGAGTGCAATATCCAACATATATATCCTCAGGGATTTCAAACGCTGTGTTGACCTCAGGCCTTTTTCCTCCCTTCTATGGCTTCTTATCGTTAGCCATTTTCTTCAGCTGAGGATTAACAACTGAAGTTTTTGAAGATGTATGCAACTTTCCTTCGAGGAATGATGCAAATGAGTTAATTTGATGAGAGCCTAGTGATTCAGCAGCAGACATTTGTACCTGTGAACAGAGTATAGTTGCGAGGAATGTGGAGAGGTCATATGCGTTCTCAGAAGATTTTCAAAAAGAGAATTGGTTTGAGGAATTTGAATGATGAGTCTTGAAGAATTTCACTAAGCTTTCTCTATCTTAGGTTCCAGAGTTGTACAGATTGGAAAATCCACACAATTGAGGAATCTTGAAGAAAATCATTGCTTAGAGAAACGAATGAAGAACAGATAACATGTGAGGTGTTTAGTGTGTGAAGATTTGAAGAATAAACACCTTTGAAGAGTTTTAGGAAAAACACATGAATCAAAGCGGGCAGTAAAAGTAACTTTTAATTACCCGAAGTGAAGAACACGACGAACTGGGAAGTGTAGAAGTGAAGTTCGTCCGTTCAGATCTTCCGCGCCCTAACTTGGTAGAGGAAGACGGCTACGGCGGCGGCGGAGTGAAGAGATCCGCAACCGGCGCGAGGACGACGGCGACGAGGTCGAGGCAGTGAAGCTCTTCCTCACCAGTGACGATGGAGTAGCGGCGGCACTAGGGTTTGGGAAGCTCGAGCGGGAGAGAGAGGTCGAGCGGAGTAAAAGTGAAGTGAGGAGAAGACATGGGTATTTATAGCTGCAGTGAATAACTGTGCGCCCAAGGATTTTGGACGAATGTGCCCCTGGCTCTTCCCATTCACGTGACATGTGTCACCCATGTACTGTGAGGTGGTGATCGTGTAGGATCGTGGGTTAATAGATAAGTATTTGTCGTGAGAAGCGGAACGGTTTGAGTGGCAAAGCCGAAAATTTAGATAAGATAAGTTTTAAGTTTCCGTTTGCAATTTCTTCAGCTGTCAAGGACAGAGTGAAGATTTTGAACGAGTTTCAAATCAGAACGTACATGAAGAATTTTTGAAAAGATTAGATTGAGTTCAGCATAGAGGGAGAAAGGGTCCGATCACATTCACTTAGCGAAAAAAAGTCAACTTGAAGAATTAGCAATAAGTCAACTTTGGGTGGTGGCGTAACCCACCGTATAAGAAAGCTGATTTCAGACACCGCGTACAATTGTCGTAGGGATCTGAGAATCAATTTCTTCATTAATTTCTTCACACTTAGAGGGTTAGTCTTCATTGATTGAAGAAAAACGTTACTTCGTGTGTTGTGCATCTAAGTCATCAAGTCAGCATAAGTGTTAGGATGAGTGTCCTATTTCAGAGAACATTCGAAGATTCTAGGATATTTAGCTCACACCGCAACTTGCTAAATCTCTTCTCATCCAAGGGCTTAGTGAAAATATCGGCCAGCTGATCTTTAGTTCTTGCATGGCATATGGAGATATCGCCCTTCAACACATGATCGCGAAGAAAATGTTGACGAATCTGGATGTGCTTTGTCTTCGAGTGTTGAACTGGGTTGCGAGAAATCTTGATTGTGTTCTCATTGTCGCAGTAGAGAGGCACATTCTTCATGTTGATGTCATAGTCCTTGGGAGTTTGCTTCATCCATAACAATTGAGCACAGCATGATCCAGCAGCAATGTACTCAGCTTCTGCAGTGGAGAGAGATACGCAGTTCTGTTTCTTCGAGGTCCAACAGACCAAAGATCGTCCGACGAAATGGCAACTACCTGACGTTGACTTGCGGTCCACGCGATCGCCAGCATAGTCAGAGTCTGAATATCCAACGAGATCAAATGAAGAGCCCTTGGGATACCATAATCCAAGTGTTGGTGTGTGAGCTAGATAACGAAGAATATGCTTCACAGCCTTATGGTGTGATTCCTTCGGTGTAGCTTGAAATCGGGCACACATGCAAATACTAAGCATAATATTTGGCCTAGATGCACATAGCTACAATAAATAGTCAATCATGGAGCGGTATACCTTTTGATCAAAGTCTTGACCATTTTCATCAGTGCATAGATGGCCATTTGTGGGCATTGGAATTTTGACCCCTTTACAATCTTGCATGCCAAATTTCCTCAATACTTCTTTGAGGTATTTCTCCTGCGATATGAATATACCATTGCACTGTTGACGAATTTGAAGACCTAAAAAGAATTTCAATTCTCCCATCATAGACATTTGATATTCTTCCCTCATCATATAGGCAAATTCATCACTATAACGTTGGTCAGTACAGCCAAAGATAATATCATCAACATATATTTGGCACACAAATAGTTCGCCATCATAAGATTTACTGAAAAGAGTTGGGTCGAGTGAACCGGGTTTGAAGCCATTCTTCATGAAGAATTCCTTCAAAGTGTCATACCACGCCCGAGGGGCTTGCTTGAGGCCATACAGGGCCTTGTTGAGTCTGAAGACTTTGTCGGGATTCTTTGGATCTTCAAAACCTCGGGGTTGTGCAACATATACTTCTTCCTCAATCTTACCATTGAGGAATGCACTTTTCACATCCATTTGTTGTAAGATGATATTATGATGGTTAGCATAAGCAAGTAATATGCGAATAGCCTCAAGTCTAGAAATAGGTGCAAAAGTTTCATCAAAATCAATTCCTTCAACCTGTGTGTAGCCTTGAGCTACGAGCCATGCCTTATTCCTCACCACAAGGCGATTTTCATCTTGCTTGTTGCGGTAGATCCACTTTGTGCCAATGATGTTGTGCTTGTGAGGATCTGGACGTTTGACCAGTTCCCAGACATTGTTGAGCTCGAACTGATGTAATTCTTCTTGCATAGCCTGAATCCACTCAGGCTCTAGAAATGCTTCATCTACCTTAGTGGGCTCTGAGATAGAGACAAAAGCAAAGTGCCCACAAAAGTTAGATAGATTTGAAGATTTTGAGCGAGTGAGAGGACCTGGTGCTTCAATGTCATCAATGATCTTCTCAATTTGCACTTCGTTAGCAATGCGAGGATGAGTGGGTTGTCTTCGAGGAATTTGATCAGCACTCCTTTCAGGAGCATTTTCTTCAGCACCATTTTCTTCAGGTGCGCCAGCTTGGTAATAATCACAATCAGGAATGAATTCTTCAGCAGATTCTTTTGTAGGAATGACATCCTCAGTAGCCTTGAACTTGATAGAATCTTCAGGTGCTGGTTCATCTATCATAGAAGGTAGGTGCTCTCTTTGCGAGCCATTAGTTTCATCAAACCGCACATCTACAATTTCAACAACTTTGTGAAGAACGTTGTTGAAGACTCTGTAGGTGTGTGAGTCCTTTCCATAACCAAGCATAAAACCTTCATGTGCTTTCGGTGAGAATTTAGATGTGTGATGAGGATCTCTAATCCAACATTTAGCACCAAAGACTTTGAAATAACTCACATTTGGATTTTTTGTCAGTGAGGAGTTCATAACAAGTTTTCTTGAAGAATTTGTGAAGATATACCCTGTTAATGACGTGGCACGCAGTATCAATTACCTCAATCCAGAAGAGACGAGGCGTCTTGTATTCGTCAAGCATAGTGCAAGCCATTTCAGCGAGGGTTCTGTTCTTGCGCTCCACGACGCCATTCTGCTGAGGAGTATAAGGAGCAGATAACTCATGAGCAATACCAAGTTCATCAAGATAGCCATCAAGACCGGAATTCTTGAAATCGGTCCCATTGTTAGTTTTGATGTGCTTGATCTTCACACCAAAGTTGGTTGAGGCCCTCGAGGAAAATCGTTTGAAGACTTCCTGCACTTCATGTTTGTAAGTGACAATGTGTACCCATGTGTAACGAGAATAGTCATCAACAATAACAAAGCCATATAGAGATGCATCATTTGAAACAGCAGAATCATGATTAGGACCAAAGAGATCCATGTGAAGCAATTCAAATGGACGAGTGGTAGTCATGACAGTCTTTGCTGGATGCTTGGCCTTTGTCATCTTTCCAGCTTCACTAGCTCCGCATAAGTGATCCTTGAGGAATTTGACATTCTCAATGCCAATGACAAGCTTCTTCTTCGCAAGCGTGTGCAGGTTCCTCATGCCAGCATGACCAAGTCGTTGATGCCATAGCCAGCCTTCTGAAGCTTTTGCAAGTAAGCACACGGCTGGTTGTGGTCCTGTAGAGAAATCAACAATATGCAGATCTCCTCTCCTAAAGCCTTCGAAGACTTTGGAATGGTCAGCTTCCATGATCACAACACAACGATATCTTCCAGAGACAACAACCATATCGAGATCACAAAGCATTGAGACATACATGAGGTTGTATCCTAAGGACTCGACAAGCATGACTTTGTCCATGTGTCGATCCTTTGAGATCGCAACCTTTCCTAGACCCAATACCTGACTTTTGCCTTTGTTAGCGAAGATGGTATGCTTCAGATGTGACGGTGATAAAGGAGCATCCATCAATAGATTCTTGTCACCCGTCATGTGATTTGTACATCCAGTATCGAGGACCCACTCGTTTGCTTTGGGCTGATCATGCTGCAGATGAATTAGTGCAACTTACGAACTCATATACTTCATCAGTGAAGAATATGACATCAATATCATCATTTCAATTTCATCAAGCAATAGCACAGATAAAACAGTATGAGGACGTGAGAAATGAAAATTCATTTCTTCATGATTAGCCTGTGTCCTTTCAGGCACTGTTCAGGTCTCCAGCAAATTCTTTAGATGTTTTGAGCACGTCTGGAGACCTGACCCTGCATAAGAGATTAGTTCTTTTTTTCACCACCCACATCTGAAGGGGTGGAAAAGAATTCATCACTTTGCGAGCACTATATGAGAAAGGTTGCATAGAAGCTAGTCCGCTTCATTTCACATAAGAGTGGTTAGGGTAAGCATATGAATAAGCAGAGAAATTCTTTGAGGACTTGTGAACATAATGATTTGAAGAATAATGCGCATATTCATAGCCCTTAGCTCTACCCTGCGAAACAGAAGGGTTAGCACGATGATGATCATATGAGGACTTTGATCCATTTGAGGAATTTGATCCATGTGAAGAATTAGGTCCATATGAAGAATTGGATCTGGGGTTCGTTTTCTTCACAGGTGGTGTCATGAGGACATTCACCTGAAGACTTTCAAGACAACTTTTGGGAACCCAGATTTTCTACATAGGGGAACCGTTCATGCAGTTAGTGCCAACATATCTAGCAAAAACTTCACCATTCTGATTTTTGAACAGTTTATAGTTAGAGTCAAATGACTCATCAGAAGAATGAGGAGATTCACATGTAAAGCCAGATAAGTTGGATGGATCAACTGCAGGTCCCTTTGCAGCAACCCATGAGGTTTTGGGGTACTGCTCAGGCTTCCAATATGTTCCATCAGCATTGAGTTTCCTCTCAAAGGCAATACCCTCTTTCCTAATGTTTCTGTTGAGGCTCTGCTTTTTGAGCACATCACAAAGAATCTGATGCCCTTTGAGACTTTTGTACATGCCTGTTGTGTACAATTGCTTCAGCCCTGCATCATTAGTAGTACTAGCAATGTCCTCAGATGAGGAATTAGTGATAGCAGAGACTGGTGAAGAATTTGTAACATTTGAAGCATTTGAACATTCAGGTGAAGAATTAGCAGATTCACGTTCACTACACTTTAGACATGGGGGGACAAATTCTTCCTGAGTAGCGCTAATATGTTGAGCAAGTAATGAATCGCGCTCCTTCTGAATATCTTCATAACACACTCTTAGCTTCTCAAGATCTTGCTTTCTTTGAAGAAATTCATAAGAGAGCTTTTCGTGATCAGATGAGAGAGTGTTATGACGACTTTGAAGGTTGTCAAACTTAGACTGAAGTCTCTGAAGATTTCTAGTTAAGTCTTTAGTGCGGTCCATTTCATCACCCAACATATCATCACTTTTGTCAAGCATGTTTTGAAGCTTTTCAATAGCCTTTTGTTGTTTCACAGCAATCTTAGCAAGTTTAGAGTAGCTAGGCTTAAGATTTTCATCAGATTCATCCTCACTTGATTCAAAGGAGGGGTATTTAGTTACCTTGGCACCCTTTGCCATGAAGCAATAGGTGGGAGCGTAGTCATCATTGCCTTCATCAGCATTGTTGGTGTTGCCATTTTCTTCAGTGTTGAAGATAGACTTGCTGACAAATGCGGTAGCAAGAGCTAGACTTGCCACACCAGACTCAGACTCCTCGGATGCCTCCTCTTCCTCATGATCCTCGGATTCAACCTCAGAATCCATTTCCTTGCCAATGAATGCCGGAGCCTTCTTGGAGCCGCTCTTCTTGTGAGATGAAGACTTTGAGGATTTTGATGATGAAGACTTTGAAGATTTCTTCTTCTTCTTGGCGTCATCAGAACTGTAATCCTTGTATTTCTTCTTCTTCAGTTCCTTGTCCCACTGAGGACAATGTTGAATGTAGTGACCAGGCTTCTTGCATTTGTGGCATAGCCTTTTCTTGTAGTCACTAGATGAGGAATTGTTGCTCCTTGAGGATTTTCCAAAGCGACCACATCTTGAGAACTTCTGAAATTTCTTCAGGAGCAGTGCTAGTTCCTGGCTCAGTTCTTCAGGATCACCAAGGCTGCTGGTAGAGTCTTCTTCCTCAGACTCAGAGACTGCCTTGGCCTTCAGAGCACGTGGTTTGCAATAGCTCGGACCACAGAGATCTCTCTTCTCAGCAAGCTGGAACTCATGAGTGTTAAGCCTCTCGAGGATATCGGCGGGATCAAGTGACTTGTAATCACCACGCTCTTGAATCATCAGTACCAGAGTGTCGAATGAAGAATCGAGCGATCTCAGCAATTTCTTCACCACCTCATGGTTGGTGATGTCAGTGGCGCCAAGCGCTTGAAGCTCATTGGAGATATCAGTGAGGCGGTCGAAGGTTTGCTGAACATTTTCATTGTCGAGTCTTTTGAAGCGGTTGAAGAGATTGCTAAGAACGTTAACACTAGAGTCACGTTGAGTTGAGACTCCTTCGTTTACTTTGGAGAGCCTATCCCAGATAAGCTTAGCAGTTTCCAAAGCACTCACTCTACCATACTGCCCTTTACTCAGATGGCCACATATGATATTCTTCGCTTGAGAGTCGAGTTGCTTGAAACTCTTCACATTAGCAGCATTCAGAGAAGGTGTGACTGAGGGAACACCATTTTCCACAATGTAACAGAGATCATTGTCAATTGCTTCAAGATGCATTTGCATCTTATTCTTCCAATATGGGTAGTCCGTGCCATCAAAGGTAGGACGCCCAGCAGAGACCTTGATCATACCTGCGGTCAACATAACTAGAACTCCAGGTGGTTAAACCAAAATCACACAGAACAAGGGAGTACCTTGCTCTGATACCAATTGAAAGTGCGTTATATCGACTAGAGGGGGGTGAATAGGCGATTTTTATAAATTCTTCACTGAGAAATTTGCTGGTGAAGAAATTCCTAAATGAAGAACTACTTGCGGCGGAATAAGTACTCAGAAAGGAACACAAAGGAACACATACATAGTCATCATGATGAAATGAAGAGAAGCACAGAGTACAGAAAGCGTAAACACATGATAACACGAGGAAGAAGACGAACAGACTGAAGAAATAGATCTAAGGAAATTGAGAAAGTCTTCAGTCAAAGTCTTCAAACAGATATGAATAGGCATACAACAACATACATGAGGAATTTTAGAGTTGAGGAAATAGAACCAGTAGGCTCGGTGAAGACAATGATTTGGTAGACCAGTTCCAACTGCTGTCTCAGTTGTACATCTGGTTGGAGCGGCTGAGTATTTAAACTCGAGGACACCCAGTCCCGGACACACAGTCCTCATCATGCTCTCCTTGAGCTAAAGTCACATAGACCTCGCCCAGTCACTCATCGTAAGTCTTCAGGTGACTTCCGAACCTTCACAAACTTGGTCACTCGGCGATCCACAATTCCTCTTGGATGCTCTAGACCTTGACGCCTAACCGTCTGGAAGAAGCACAGTCTTCAAAGGAAACAAGCGTCGGATCCACGCAGGATCAATCCCTTCAGTGATGCTCAATCACTTGGGGTTTTGTAGGTTTGGGTTTGGGATTTCCTCACTTGATGATTTTCACTCAAAGTCCTTGGAGGATGGGTTGTTGTCAAATGACAAGTGTCAGTTTCTCTCGGAGCAGCCAACCAGATAGTGGTTGTAGGGGGCGGATATTTATAGCCGGGGAGCAGCCCGACATGATAAGACATAAATGCCCTTGTCTGATATGACCGTTAGGTGGGTAGATAATTTGGGACAGCTGGCGCATAGCACAGCAACGGTCGGAATATTTGAGGTTCCAATTCCTCAAGGCTATCATGTTCCTCACTTTGTAGGCAATCCGCACTGGTGAATTCCTAACTCTTCAGTCAGAACAAATTCCTCAGAGACCAGAAGAGCTTCGTCTCTGTCACAGAAGAATATGACTGAACTGTGCGAGATTTCCAATGGCTTCACTCGAAGGGATTGCTAGGTGTAGGATTTGAGTTGAGCATCACATGGAAATTTCTCCTTAGTATTTCCTCAACCCCCTTTAACAGTACGGTGTTTCCTATGACTCAAGAAAGATAAAATGAAACTATGAAAACAAAAATCTTCGCGCTTCATGTTCCTCGAATGATAACTAAGTCTTCAAGGTCACACCAATTTCTTCACTTTCAAAGTCTTCAGAAAGTCTTCAGAAATCCAAAGTCTTCACTCAAAGAACTTCATTTTTAGGAGTCGACATTCTCTGTAAATCTCAAACTCCTTATAGACTTATAGACCTGTGTACACTGACAAACGCATCAGTCTCTTAACCTATAAGTCTTAAATACACCAAAATCACTAAGGGGCACTAGATGCACTTACAGGCTCGGGGTCGGACTCCGCGAGTCCGGCAGCGACACGGCGGGGCTGGCAGCGCGCTGGCGAGGCCAGCCCGGCTCGGCTGGGCCTCAGCCCAATCGGGCAGTGGAAACTTTTTTTAAACAATTCCGACGAACAGAAGAAAAAAAATCCTAGAAAATAAAATAAAATTCTAAAAATGCCAAATCAAATTTTCGCTATCTAAATAAAATATTTAGGACGAGATGAACATTTTCTTGGCCCTAAAATGCAGTTTTGGAAAACGTGCATTTTTCCAAAATTCGAATAAAATAGCGAAAAACTCCGAAATAAAATCTTATTTGATTTTTTTAAAATCCTCAATATTTCTTTATTTTGGGAAAGTCATTTTATTCCCTCTCCTATTTTTTATAATAGAAATAATTGAAGATAAAAATAAATAAAATCAAATGATCCTATTTTCAAAATTTGAGAAAACCCAAATATGAAAATAACGAAATCCCCAACTCTCTCCGAGGGTCCTTGAGTTGCGTAGAATTTCTGGATCAGGCCAAAAACAATAAAATATGATATGCAATGGTGATCTAGTGTATAACATTCCAAATTGAAAATTTGGGATGTTACAAACCTACCCCCCCCCCTTAAGATGAATCTCGCCCTCGAGATTCGGGTTGGCTAGAAAATAGGTGAGGGTGGTCCTTCAGCAGATCTTCCTCTCGCTCCCAGGTGGCTTCATCCTCAGTGTGGTGGCTCCACTGAACTTTGCAAAAATTGATAACCTTGTTGCGAGTGACTCGGCTAGCATACTCGAGAATCTTAACTGGTTTCTCCTCGTAGGTTAAATCACTATCCAACTGAATCGCTTCTAGCGGCACTGTATCTCTCAGCGGTATATCAGCCATCTCTGTGTGGCACTTCTTCAACTGGGTTACGTGAAACACGTCATGAACTCCTGAAAATCCTTCGGGCAATTCCAACTTGTAAGCAACTTCTCTCATACGCTCCAAAACTTTGTATGGTCCCACAAAACGTGGCACTAATTTTCCCTTAACTCCAAAGCGCTTAACTCCTCGAAGTGGGGACACACAAAGATAAACTCTATCTCCAACTTTGTAAATTGTTTCCTTGCGTTTTGAATCTGCATAGCTTTTCTGCCTGGACTGGGCTACCTTGAGCCTATCGCGAATCAACTTCACTTTCTGTTCAGACTCCTTAATCAAATCTGGTCCAAACAACTGGCGATCTCCAACTTCATCCCACAGCAACGGGGTCCTGCACCTCCTTCCATACAAAGCTTCGAAAGGGGCCATCTTCGAATTGGATTGATAATTGTTGTTGTAAGAGATCTCTGCATATGGCAAATTGTCGTCCCAACTAGATCCATAATCTAGCGCACAAGCTCTCAGCATATCCTCCAATATCTGATCGACTCTCTCGGTCTGTCCATCCGTCTGCGGATGAAAGGATGTACTGAACTCTAGCCTGGTACCCAAAGTTTCATGCAATTGATTCCAGAACTTTGAGGTAAACTTGGTTCCTCTATCTGATACAATGTTCCTCGGAACTCCAATGCAGACATACGATCCTGGTCATGTATGTCTTTGCCAACTTAGCACTGGTGTAAGTGGTCTTTACGGGGTTGAAATGCTCTACCTTCGTCAAACGGTCGACTACAACCCATATCGAGTCATAGCCTGAACGAGTCCTGGGCAATCCAGTGATAAAATCCATGCCTAGCTTATCCCACTTCCATTCGGGTATCGGCAATGGCTATAGCAATCCTGCCGGCTTCTGATGCTCTGCCTTTACTCTCTGACACACATCACAAACTGCTACCTACTCCGCAATATCCTTCTTCATTCTGGTCCACCAGAAAGTGTCCTTCAAATCCAGATACATCTTGGTATTTCTTGGGTGAATCGAATACGATGAATCATGGGCCTCTTGTAGAATCAACTTCCTGATCTCCGGATCATTAGGCACAAAAACACAGTCCTCAAACCATAAAGTATCGTGCTCATCCTCCCGAAATCCTTTAGCTTTTCCTTTGCTCATCTTCTCCTTTATAGAGGCAATCTCCTTGTCAGTCTTCTGAGCCTTTCTAATCTTTTCCATCAAGGTTGACTGAATCTCCAAAGCTGCTACATAGCCTCTCGGAACTATCTCCAAACATAGCTCGCGAAGATCCTCGGCTAACTCCTTTGGTAACTCTCCGGTCAAGAGTGTGTTGACATGGCTCTTGCGGCTCAACGCATCGGCTACTATGTTAGCCTTTCCGGGGTGATAATGCAGTCTCATATCATAATCCTTGATGAGCTCCAACCATCTCCTTTTCCTGAGATTCAACTCCTTCTGCGTGAAAATGTATTTCAAACTCTTGTGATCCATGTACACCTCACAATGGTTTCCGATGAGAAAATGTCTCCATGTCTTCAATGCATGCACAACGGCTGCTAACTCCAAATCATGTGTAGCATAATTCAACTCATGGGGCTTAAGCTGTCGTGAGGCATATGAAACAACTCTTCCCTCCTGCATAAGCACTGCTCCAAGTCCTCGACGAGAAGCGTTGCAATATACTTCATAATCCTTGCGCTGATCCGGCAGAATCAACACGGGTGATGTAACCAAACGTTTCTTCAACTCCTAGAAACTAGCCTCACATTCCTCAGTCCATTTGAACTTGGTATCCTTCTTCAACAAATCTGTCATGGGCTTCGCAATCTTCGAGAAATTCTCAATGAACCTCCGGTAATATCCTGCGAGTCCAAGAAAACTCTGGATCCAACTGTTGTTGGTGCTACCCAATTTGTCACATTGACAACTTTGGTGGGGTTTACTGTTATTCCTTCTCCGGATATAACATTTGCAAGAGTCCTCACAAAGAAATCATGGTAATTGATAGGGATACCATGCATGATGTTGAAGAGCATATTCTTCATCATCCCCACAATTTCTTCATCTGAAGAATCATGTCCTTTGATTGGGCTGATATTCTTCGTCAGAATGCGGTATATGGTTCTGGGCACATACAGCAAATCCTTCACGAGGAATTTGGTCTTTGTGAATTTGTCCTAGCTTCAGCGGCTGAATGAGAACTTGCATATAATGATCAGTAAGTTCACGTTCATCATATAGACAGCGAGCGCCTTCTGGTGGAGGACTGATTGGCAAGGCACGAAGCAATTCAGTGGCTGGTGCCTTGTAGAGAGTGTTTTCAGTCATCCAGTGCAACACCAATGAGTTGACGTCAGCAGCATCGCCTGTGATATGCAAAGTTGCGTAGAACTGAAGAATAAGCTCTTCATTCCAATCAATAATGTCAATGCAGAAATTTAGCAAGCCTGCATCATGAAGCAGACTGAGAACCAGCGTGAAGCATGGCATAGATTCCATGTCCACGTGAGGAATGTGCTCATGATCGAAGATTTTGTCCTTGTCAAAAAGAACTGAGGAATGAAGTTTGCCTGGATGGCAGTCCAGAAACGCTTCCTTCTAAGACGAGCATTCTCATAAGGGTTGAATTCAGTCAAGAATACATGCTCGCCGAAGAAATCATCAGCCTTGAATTTTGGCTTCTTGGAGAAGGGATTCTTTGGCTTGGGCTGAGGAGTGTTAGTGATTTGCAGTATCACCTCAGGAATCGCAATCTCAGGTTCCTCATGCTGAGGAATTTCAGTTTCTTCTGCAGGTGCAGCCTGAGGCATCTGTTCTTCATTCACATTTTCATCAGCACTAGTGGCTGGAATTTCCTTATTGACGGACGGGGTTGCACGATGTTCATCAGATTCCAATTGTGCTTCTGTAGTGACTGGGGACTGAGGAAGAGCTTGGAGAGGAGTGAACAGAGGAGAATTGGGGTGCTGACTTTCCCAAAATTCATCATTCATCACTGGTGTGGTACATCCGATGTCCACATCCTCATCTTCAAGTTCTTCAACACCTGCCTCTTCAGCAGTGAACTGAGGCATAGGTGAGGAAATGACTGGAGTTTAAGGGAGCTTGTCCACTTCAATTTCTTCGTCCAACTGATCTGTTGAAGCAGCAGATGGAGTTTCTTCATCAGATTCCTTGGGAATCTCATATTCTTCACAATAAGGAACAAGGTCCTTTGATGGCATTGAGGAGACAGGAGCGGCATCAATTGGATTGTCAATTGATCTGATCAGCGTCTTCATCTTCTTCGGAGCTAAAGAATTTGAAGAAGTTGATGTCTTCCTCTTTTTCATCGCTACACGTTCTGCAGCCTTTGTCTTCTTCACATCTAATGCAGATGGAAGGACTGGAGTTGGTGTAGATGCAGGAGGTGCAGTTTCTTTAGGCACAACTGTTGCAGTTGCCCTGTCTTGTTCACTAGTTGATGCCCTGGCAATATCATCAGCGGCTAGAATGGAGTCATCAGCCTTGGTATTCTCACTTTCTTCAACAGCCATACTGACATCAGCAGTGCTGGCGTGTTCCTCAGTGGGCTGGGCAGATGCTTCAGCTTGAGGAATTTCAACTTGCACCGGAGCAGTGGCAGTTGAAGAGAAAGTCTTTGTCAGATTGAGAAACGAACTTTTGCGCTCTTCCAATCAGCATGATACCGATCGAATTCATCACTCAATTTCTTGATTTCAGCTTGTACAGCAATGAGTTCTTCAGGAGTAAGTGTGACGACATTGTCCTTGAGGAAGCGATGTACTGCGCTTTCTTTAGCCTTCTTCCTTCTTGATACTTCCACTTCTCTTCCTCGATGAAGTGAGTCACAACATGACTTTGACAAGGAGTGAGATTCATCTCCAGCAAAGGTGGAGTGGGGTCCTTGTGCCATAAGTCAATGAAGTCAAGGATCAACTTGGGATCCAAAAGTAGTGGCACATTGCTACCTTTGGCTCTAGCGGCCTTGGCTTGCATGTCCCTGATGATTTCAGCAAGTTCTTCATCATCATCCTCATTGTCATCGGAGGGGATTTGGAAGGCAACCTGCTTCTTGTGAGGACTTGGGCGAAAGCCGAGTCCTGCAGTGGCCTTTTTCTTCAGCAGGGATGGTCCGGTTGAGGAACTTGGTGCAGAAGTGGAGCTAGCAGATGCTCTTGAGGCAATAGAGATGCCTTGAGTCCTTTGGCACGTAGCAAGATGCACAGGTGTCGAAGATTTTGTTGTAGCAGCCAAAGACTTTGTCGGAGGAACTGAGGATTTTGGAGGAGGAGGAGCAGTCTGAGGAATTTGCCGTGAGGGCTTTGAAGATGCTGGCCGTGAGGCCATTGCTGAGGAGCTTGGCCGTGAGGGCACTAAAGGAGAAGCACTGGATTTGTAGGCAGGCTTCTTTGGCATAGCCTTCCTGGGCTTACTACCAGAGGCCTCAGCAGCGTTAGCAGCAGCAGCAGAATCTTCATTGAAATTCCTCACTGACTCTTTTTCTTGCTTGGCTAGTGTGGCATGGCGCCTAGCCCATTCAGCAGCATAGTCCTCACCGCGCTTGAGGATGGTGGGATCTGCCAGTTGGCCAGGCCTCAATGGAGGTCTTGAGCATGGAGGGTTGAGCGTGAATTTCTTCATGTACTTGGGAGTAACATACATGTACTCCCTCCATTCTCGTGCCCATCTCCTCTCAATTCGTTGTATGCGCACTTTGCGCTGATTCTTGTCCTCCTTGCCAAACTTGGCCTCATCTGGAGTGCAATATCCAGCATATATATCCTCAGGGATTTCAAACGTTGTGTTGACCTCAGGCCTTTTTCCTCCCTTCTGTGGCTTCTTGTCGTCAGCCATTTTCTTCAGTTGAGGATTAACAACTGAAGTTTCTGAAGATGTATGCAACTTTTCTTCGAGGAACACTGCAAATGAGTTAAGTTGATGAGAACCTAGTGATTCAGCAGCAGACATTTGTACCTGTGAACAGAGTGTAGTTGCGAGGAATGTGGAAAGGTCATATGCGTTCTCAGAAGATTTTCAAAAAGAGAATTGGTTTGAGGAATTTGACCGATGAGTCTTGAAGAATTTCACTAAGCTTTCTTTATCTTAGGTTCCAGAGTTGTACAGATTGGAAAATCCACACAATTGAGGAATCTTGAAGAAAATCATTGCTTAGAGAAACGAATCAAGAACAGATAACATGTGAGGTGTTTAGTGTGTGAAGATTTGAAGAATAAACACCTTTGAAGAGTTTTAGGAAAAACACATGAATCAAAGCGGGTAGTAAAAGGTACTTTTAATTACCCGAAGTGAAGAACACGACGAACTGGGAAGTGTAGAAGTGAAGTTCGTCCGTTCAGATCTTCCACGCCCTAACTTGGCAGAGGAAGACGGCTACGGCGGCGGCGGAGTGCAGAGATCCGCAACCGGCACGAGTACGACGGCGACGAGGTCGAGGCACTGAAGCTCTTCCTCACCGGCGACGATGAAGTAGCGGCGACGCTAGGGTTTGGGAAGCTCGAGTGGGAGAGAGAGGTCGAGCGGAGTAAAAGTGAAGTGAGGAGAAGACAGGGGTATTTATAGCTGCAGTGAAAAACTGTGCGCCCGAGGATTTCGGACGAACGTGTCCCTGGCTCTTCCCATTCACGTGACATGTGTCACCCACGTACTGTGAGGTGGCGATCGTGTAGGATCGTGGGTGAATAGATAAGTATTTGTCGTGAGAAGCGGAACGGTTTGAGCGGCAAAGCCGAAAATTTAGATAAGATAAGTTTTAAGTTTCCGTTCGCAATTTCTTCAGCTGTCAAGGACACAGTGAAGATTTTGAACGAGTTTCAAATCAGAACGCACATGAAGAATTTGTGAAAAGATTAGATTGAGTTCAGCATAGAGGGGGAAAGGGTCCGATCACATTCACTTAGCGAAAAAAAAAGTCAACTTGAAGAATTAGCAATAAGTGAATATATATATATATATATATATATATATATGTATATATATATTCAACTGAAGACAATTGACGGAAATAGTGAAGACTTTTCAAGTTGAAGAATTTGACAAACTGAGGAATTTCAAAAACGAAGAAAAATTCAAATTGAAGATTTTCAACTTTGGGTGGTGGCGTAACCCACCTTATAAGAAAGCTGATTTCAGACACCGCGTACAATTGTCGTAGGGCTCTGAGAATCAATTTCTTCATTAATTTCTTCACACTTAGAGGGTTAGTCTTCATTGATTGAAGAAAAACGTTACTTCGTGTGTTGCGCATCTAAGTCATCAAGTCAGCATAAGTGTTAGGATGAGTGTCCTATTTTAGAGAACATTCGAAGATTCTAGGATATTTAGCTCACACTGCAACTTGCTAAATCTCTTCTCATCCAAGGGCTTAGTGAAAATATCGGCCAGCTGATCTTTAGTTCTTGCATGGCAGATGGAGATATCGCCCTTCAACACATGATCGCGAAGAAAATGATGACGAATCTGGATGTGCTTTGTCTTCGAGTGCTAAACTGGGTTGCGAGAAATCTTGATTGCGTTCTCATTGTCGCAATAGATAGGTACATTCTTCATGTTGATGCCATAGTCCTTGAGAGTTTTCTTCATCCATAACAATTGAGCACAACATGATCCAGCAGCAATGTACTCAGCTTCTGCAGTGGAGAGAGACACGCAGTTCTGTTTCTTCGAGGACCAACAGACTAAAGATCGTCCGAGGACATGGCAAGTGCCTGACATTGACTTGCGGTCCACGCGATCGCCAGCATAGTCAGAGTCTGAATATCCAACGAGATCAAATGAAGATCCCTTGGGATACCATAATCCAAGTGTTTGTGTGTGAGCTAGATATCGAAGAATATGCTTCACAGCCTTATGGTGTCATTCCTTCGGTGTAGCTGGAAATTGGGCACACATGCAAACACTAAGCATAATATCTGGCCTAGATACACATAGGTACAATAAAGAGCCAATCATGGAGCGGTATACCTTTTGATTGAAGTCTTGACCATTTTCATCAGTGCATAGATGGCCATTTGTGGGCATTGGAATTTTGACCCCTTTGCAATCTTGCATGCCGAATTTCCTCAATACTTCTTTGAGGTATTTCTCCTGCGATATGAATATACCATTGCGCTATTGACAAATTTGAAGACCTAAAAAGAATTTCAATTTTCCCATCATAGACATTTGATATTCTTCACTCATCATATAGGCAAATTCATCACTATAACGTTGGTCAGTACAGCCAAAGATAATATCATCAACATATATTTGGCACACAAACAGTTCACCATCATAAGATTTAGTGAAAAGAGTTGGGTCGAGTGAACCGGGTTTGAAGCCATTCTTCATGAAGAATTCCTTCAAAGTGTCATACCACGCCCGAGGGGCTTGCTTGAGGCCATACAGGGCCTTGTTGAGTCTGAAGACTTTGTCGGGATTCTTTGGATCTTCAAAACCTGGGGGCTGAGCAACATATACTTCTTCCTCAATCTTACCATTGAGGAATGCACTTTTCACATCCATTTGTTGTAAGATAATATTATGATGGTTAGCGTAAGCAAGTAATATGCGAATAGCCTCAAGTCTAGCAACAGGTGCAAAAGTTTCATCGAAATCAATTCCTTCAACCTGTGTGTAGCCTTGAGCTACAAGCCGTGCCTTATTCCTCACCACAAGGCCATTTTCATCTTGCTTGTTGCGGTAGATCCACTTTGTGCCAATGATGTTGTGCTTGCGAGGATCTGGACGTTTGACCAGTTCCCAGACATTGTTGAGCTCGAACTGATGTAATTCTTCTTGCATAGCCTGAATCCACTCAGGCTCCAGAAATGCTTCATCTACCTTAGTGGGCTCTACGATAGAGACAAAAGCAAAGTGCCCACAAAAGTTAGATAAATGTGAAGATTTTGAGCGAGTGAGAGGACCTGGTGCTTCAATGTCATCAATGATCTTCTCAATTTGCACTTCGTTAGCAATGCGAGGATGAGTGGGTTGTCTTCGAGGAATTTGATCAGCATTCCTTTCAGGAGCATTTTCTTTAGCACCATTTTCTTCAAGTGCGCCAGCTCGGTAATCATCACGATCAGGAATGAATTCTTCAGCAGATTCTTCGGTAGGAATGACATCCTCAGTAGCCTTGAACTTGATAGAATCTTCAGGTGCTGGTTCATCTATCACAGAAGGTAGGTGCTCTCTTTGCGAGCCATTAGTTTCATCGAACCGCACATCTACAGTTTCAACAACTTTGTGAAGAACGTTGTTGAAGACTCTGTAGGTGTGCGAGTCCTTTCCATAACCAAGCATAAAACCTTCATGTGCTTTCGGTGAGAATTTAGATGTGTGATGAGGATCTCTAATCCAACATTTAGCACCGAAGAGTTTAAAATAACTCACATTTGGCTTTTTGTCAGTGAGGAGTTCATAAGCAGTTTTCTTGAAGAATTTGTGAAGATATACCCTGTTGATGACGTGGCACACAGTATCAATTGCCTCAATCCAGAAGCGACGAGGCGTCTTGTATTCGTCAAGCATAGTGCGAGCCATTTCAGCGAGGGTTCTGTTCTTGCGCTCCACGACGCCATTCTGCTGAGGAGTATAAGGAGCAGATAACTCATGAGTAATACCAAGTTCATCAAGATAGCCATCAAGACCGGAATTCTTGAACTCGGTCCCATTGTCAGTTCTGATGTTCTTGATCTTCACACCAAAGTTGGTTGAGTCCCTCGAGGAAAATTGTTTGAAGACTTCCTGCACTTCATGTTTGTAAGTGACAATGTGTACCCATGTGTAACGAGAATAGTCATCAACAATAACAAAGCCATATAGAGATGCATCATTTGAAACAGCAGAATAATGATTAGGACCAAAGAGATCCATGTGAAGCAATTCAAATGGACGAGTGGTAGTCATGACAGTCTTCACTGGATGCTTGGCCTTTTTCAGCTTTCGAGCTTCACAAGCTCCGCATAAGTGATCCTTGAGGAATTTGACATTCTCAATGCCAATGACATGCTTCTTCTTCGCAAGCGTGTGCAGATTCCTCATGCCAGCATGACCAAGTCGTCGATGCCATAGCCAGCCTTCTGAAGCTTTTGCAAGTAAGCACACGGCTGGTTGTGGTCCTGTAGAGAAATCAACAATATACAGATCTCCTCTCCTAAAGCCTTCGAAGACTTTGGAATGGTCAAATTCCATGATCACAACACAATGATATCTTCCAAAGACAACAAGCATATCGAGATCACAAAGCATTGAGACAGACATGAGGTTGTATCCTAAGGACTCGACAAGCATGACTTTGTCCATGTGTCGATCCTTTGTGATCGCAACCTTTCCTAGACCCAATACCTGACTTTTGCCTTTGTCAGTGAAGATGATATGCTTCAGATGTGACGGTGATAAAGGAGCATCCATCAATAGATTCTTGTCACCCGTCATGTGATTTGTACATCCAGTATCGAGGACCCACTCGTTTGCTTTGGGCTGATCATCCTGCAGATGAATTAGTGCAACTTACGAACTCATATACTTCATCAGTGAAGAATATGACATCAATATCATCATTTCAATTTCATCAAGCAATAGCACAGATAAAACAGTATGAGGACGTGAGAAATGAAAATTCATTTCTTCATGATTAGCCTGCGTCCTTTCAGGCACTGTTCAGGTCTCCAGCAAATTCTTTCAGACGTTTTGAGCACGTCTGGAGACCTGACCCTGCATAAGAGATTAGTTCTTTTTTCACCACCCACATCTGAAGGTGTGGCAAAGAATTCATCACTCTGCAAGCACTATATGAGAAAGGTGGCATAGAAGCTAGTCCGCTTCGTTTCACATAAGAGTGGTTAGGGTAAGCATATGAATAAGCAGAGAAATTCTTTGAGGACTTATGAACATAATGATTTGAAGAATAATGCGCATATTCATAGCCCTTAGCTCTACCCTGCGAAACAGAAGGGTTAGCATGATGATGATCATATGAGGACTTTGATCCATTTGAGGAATTTGATCCATGTGAAGAATTAGGTCCATATGAAGAATTGGATCTGGGGTTCCTTTTCTTCACAGGTGGTGTCATGAGGACATTCACCTGGAGACTTTCAAGAGAACTTTTGGGAACCCAGATTTTCTTCATAGGGGAACCGTTCCTGCAGTTAGTGCCAACATATCTAGCAAAAACTTCACCATTCTGATTTTTGAATAGTTTATAGTTAGAGTCAAATGACTCATCGGAAGAATGAGGAGATTCACATGTAAAGCTAGATAAGTTGGATGGATCAACTGGAGGTCCCTTTGCAGCAACCCCCTAGGTTTTGGGGTACTGCTCAGGCTTCCAATATTTTCCATCAGCATTGAGTTTCCTCTCAAAGGCAATACCCTCTTTCCTAGGGTTTCTGTTGAGGATCTGCTTTTTGAGCACATCACAAAGAATCTGATGCCCTTTGAGACTTTTGTACATGCCTGTTGTGTACAATTCCTTCAGCCCTGCATCATTAGTAGTACTAGCAATGTCCTCAGATGAGGAATTAATGATAGCAGAGACAGGTGAAGAATTTGTAACATTTGAAGCATTTGAACACTCAGGTGAAGAATTAGCAGATTCTCGTTCAATGCACTTTAGACATGGGGGAACAAATTCTTCCAGAGTAGCGATGATATGTTGAGCAAGTAATGAATCGCGCTCCTTCTGAAGATCTTCATAACACACTCTTAGCTTCTCAAGATCTTGCTTTCTTTGAAGAAATTCATAAGAGAGTTTTTCGTGCTCAGATGACAGAGTGGTATGACGAGTTTGAAGGTTGTCAAACTTAGACTGGAGTCTCTGAAGATTTCCAGTTAAGTCTTTAGTGCGGTCCATTTCATCACCCAACATATCATCACTTTTGTCAAGCATGTTTTGAAGCTTTTCAATAGCCTTTTGTTGTTTCACAGCAATCTTAGAAAGTTTAGACTAGCTAGGCTTAAGATTTTCATCAGATTCATCCTCACTTGATTCAGAGGAGGGGTATTTAGTTACCTTAGCACCCTTTGCCATGAAGCAATAGGTGGGAGCGTAGTCATCATTGCCTTCATCAGCATTGTTGGTGTTGCCATTTTCTTCAGTGTTGAAGATAGACTTGCTGACAAATGCGGTAGCAAGAGCTAGACTTGCCACACCAGACTCAGACTCCTCGGATGCCTCCTCTTCCTCATGATCCTCAGATTCAGCCTCAGAATCCATTTCCTTGCCAATGAATGCCCGAGCCTTCTTGGAGCTGCTCTTCTTGTGAGATGAAGACTTTGAGGATTTTGATGATGAAGACTTTGAAGATTTCTTCTTCTTCTTGGCGTCATCAAAACTGTAATCCTTGTATTTCTTCTTCTTCAGTTCCTTGTCCCACTGAGGACAATCTTGAATGTAGTGACCAGGCTTCTTGCATTTGTGGCATAGCCTTTTCTTGTAGTCACGGATGAGGAATCGTTGCTCCTTGAGGATTTTCCAAAGCGACCACGTCTTGAGAACTTCTGAAATTTCTTCACGAGGAGTGCTAGTTCCAGGCTCAGTTCTTCAGGATCACCAAGGCTGCTGGTAGAGTCTTCTTCCTCAGACTCAGAGACTGCCTTGGCCTTCAGAGCACGTGGTTTGCCATAGCTCGGACCATAGAGATCTCTCTTCTCAGCAAGCTGGAACTCATGAGTGTTTAGCCTCTCGAGGATATCGGTGGGATCAAGTGACTTGTAATCACCACGCTCTTCAATCATCAGTGCCAAAGTGTCAAATGAAGAATCGAGCGATCTCAGCAATTTCTTCACCACCTCATGGTCGGTTATGTCAGTGGCGCCAAGCGCTTGAAGCTCATTGGAGATATCAGTGAGGCGATTGAAGGTTTCCTGAACATTTTCATTGTCGAGTCTTTTGAAGCGGTTGAAGAGATTGCGAAGAACGTCAACACGAGAGTCACGTTGAGTTGAGACTCCTTCGTTTACTTTGGAGAGCCTATCCCAGATGAGTTTAGCAGTTTCCAAAGCACTCACTCTACCATACTGCCCTTTACTCAGATGGCCACATATGATATTCTTCGCTTGAGAGTCGAGTTGCTTGAATCTCTTCACATCAGCAGCATTCAGAGAAGGTGTGACTGAGGGAACACCATTTTCCACAACGTAACAGAGATCATTGTCAATTCCTTCAAGATGCATTCGCATCTTATTCTTCCAGTAGGGGTAGTCCGTTCCATCGAAGGTAGGACACCCAGCAGAGACCTTGATCATACCTGCGGTCGACATAACTAGAACTCCAGGTGGTTAAACCAAAATCACACAGAACAAGGGAGTACCTTGCTCTAATACCAATTGAAAGTGCGTTATATCGACTAGAGGGGGTGAATAGGCAATTTTTATAAATTCTTCACTGAGGAATTTGTTGGTGAGGAAATTCCTAAATGAAGAACTACTTGCAGAGGAATAAGTACTCAGAAAGGAACACAAAGGAACACAGACATAGTCATCATGATGAAATGAAGACAAGCACAGAGTACAGAAAGCGTAAACATAGGATAACACGAGGAAGAAGACGAACAGAGTGAAGAAATAGATCTGAGGAAAATGAGAAAGTCTTCAGTCAATGTCTTCAAACAGATATGAACAGGCATACAACAACATACATGAGGAATTTAAGAGTTGAGGAAATAGAACCAGTAGGCTCGGTGAAGACAATGATTTGGTAGACCAGTTCCAACTGATGTCTCAGTTGTACATCTGGTTGGAGCGGCTGAGTATTTAAACTCGAGGACACCCAGGCCCGGACACACAGTCCTCACCGTATTCTCCTTGAGCTAAAGTCACACCGACCTCGCCCCACTCGTGGTAAGTCTTCAGGTGACTTCCGAACCTTCACAAACTTGGTCACTCGGCGATCCACAATTACTCTTGGATGCTCTAGACCTTGACGCCTAACCGTCTAGGAGAAGCACAATCTTCAAAAGAAACAAGCGTCGGATCCACGCAGGATCAATCTCTTCAGTGATGCTCAATCACTTGGGGTTTTGTAGGTTTGGGTTTGGGATTTTCTCACTTGATGATTTTCACTCAAAGTCCTCGGAGGATGGGTTGCTCTCAAATGACAAGTGTCAGTTTCTCTAGGAGCAGCCAACCAGCTAGTGGTTGTAGGGGGTGGATATTTATAGCCGGGGAGCAGCCCGACATGATAAGACATAAATGCCCTTGTCTGATATGACCGTTAGGTGGGTAGATAATTTGGGACGGCTGGCGCGTAGCACAGCAACGGTCAGAATATTTGAGGTTCCAATTCCTCAGGGCTATCATGTTCCTCACTTTGTAGGCAATCCGCACTGGCAAATTCCTAACTCTCCAGTCAGAACAAATTCCTCAGAGACCAGAAGAGCTTCGTCTCTGTCACTGAAGAATATGACTGAACTGTGCGAGATTTCCAATGGCTTCACTCGAAGGGATTGGTAGGTGTAGGATTTGAGTTGAGCATCACATGGAAATTTCTCCTTAGTATTTCCTCGACCCCCTTTAATAGTATGGTGTTTCCTATGACTCAAGAAAGAGAAAATGAAAATATGAAAACAAAAATCTTCGCGCTTCATGTTCCTCGAATGATAACTAAGTCTTCAAGGTCACACCAATTTCTTCACTTTCAAAGTCTTCAGAAAGTCTTCAGAAATCCAAAGTCTTCACTCGAAGAACTTCATTTTTAGGGGTCGACATTCTCTGTAAATCTCAACTCCTCATAGACTTATAGACCTGTGTACACTCACAAACGCATCAGTCTCTTAACCTATAAGTCTTCAATACACCAAAATCACTAAGGGGCACTAGATGCACTTACAGGCTCGGGGTCGGACTCCCCGAGTCCAGCAGCGACACGGCGGGGCTGGCGGCGCGCTGGCGAGGCCATCCCGGCTCGGCTGGGCCTCGGCCCAATCAGGCAGTGGAAACTTTTTTTAAACAATTCCGCCGAACAAAAGAAAAAAATCCTAGAAAATAAAATAAAATTCTAAAAATGCCAAATCAAATTTTCACCGTTTAAATAAAATATTTAGGACGAGATGAATATTTACTTGGCCCTAAAATGCAGTTTTGAAAAACGTGCATTTTTTCCTAAATTCGAATAAAATAGCGAAAAACTCTGAAATAAAATCTTATTTGATTTTTTATTAAATCCTCAATATTTCTTTATTTTGGGAAAGTCATTTTATTCCCTCTCTCCTATTTTTTTATAATAGAAATAATTGAAGATAAAAATAAATAAAATCAAATGATCCTATTTTCAAAATTTGAGAAAACCCAAATATGAAAATAACGAAATCCCCAACTCTCTCCGAGGGTCCTTGAGTTGCGTAGAATTTCTGGATCAAGCCAAAAACAATAAAATATGATATGCAATGATGATCTAGTGTATAACATTCCAAATTGAAAATTTGGGATGTTACAAACCTACCCCCCTTAAGATGAATCTCGCCCTCGAGATTCAGGTTGGCTAGAAAATAGGTGATGGTGGTCCTTCAACAGATCTTCCTCTCACTCCCAGGTGGCTTCATCCTCGGTGTGGTGGCTCCCCTGAACTTTGCAAGACTTGATAACCATGCTGCGAGTGACTCGGCTAGCATACCCGAGAATCTTAACTGGTTTCTCCTCGTAGGTTAAATCACTATCCAACTGAATCGCTTCCAGTGGCACTGTATCTCTCAGCGGTATATCAGCCATCTCCGTGTGGCACTTCTTCAACTGGGATACGTGAAACACGTCATGAACTCCTGAAAATCCTTCGGGAAATTCCAACTTGTAAGCAACTTCTCACATACGCTCCAAAACTTTGTATGGTCCCACAAAACGTGGCGCTAATTTTCCCTTAACTCCAAAGCGCTTAACTCCTCGAATAGGGAACACACGAAGATAAACTCTATCTCCGACTTCGTAAATTGTTTCCTTACGTTTTGAATCTGCATAGCTTTTCTGCCTGGACTGGGCTACCTTCGCGAATCAACTTCACTTTCTGTTCAGACTCCTTAATCAAATCTGGTCCAAACAACTGGCGATCTCCAACTTCATCCCACAGCAACGGGGTCCTGCACCTCCTTCCGTACAAAGCTTCGAAAGGGGCCATCTTCAAACTGGATTGATAACTATTGTTGTAAGAGAACTCTGCATATGGAAAATTGTCGTCACAACTAGATCCATAATCTAGCGCACAAGCTCTCAGCATATCCTCCAATATCTGATTGACTCTCTCGGTCTGTCCATCCATCTGCGGATGAAAGGATGTACTGAACTCTAGCCTGGTACCCAAAGTTCCATGCAACTGATTCCAGAACTTTGAGGTAAACTGGGTTCCTCTATTTGATACAATGTTCCTCGGAACTCCAATGCAGACATACGATCCTGGTCATGTATATCTTTTCCAACTTAGCACTGGTGTAAGTGGTCTTTACGGGGATGAAATGCGCTACCTTCGTCAAACGGTCGACTACAACCCATATCGAGTCATAGCCTGAACGAGTCTTGGGCAATCCAGTGATAAAATCCATGCCTAGCTTATCCCACTTCCATTCGGGTATCGGCAATGGCTGTAGCAATCCTGCTGGCTTCTGATGCTCTGCCTTTACTCTCTGACACACATCACAAACAGCTACGTACTCCGCAATATCCTTCTTCATTTTGGTCCACCAGAAAGTGTCCTTCAAATCCAGATACATCTTGGTATTTCCTGGGTGAATCGAATACGGCGAATCATGGGCCTCTTGTAGAATCAACTTCCTGATCTCTGGATCATTGGGCACATAAACACAGTCCTCAAACCATAAAGTATCGTTCTCATCCTCCCGAAATCCTTTAGCTTTTCCTTTGCTCATCTTCTCCTTTATAGAGGCAATCTCCTTGTCAGTCTTCTGAGCCTTTCTGATCTTTTCCATCAAGGTTGACTGAATCTCCAAAGCTGCTACATAGCCTCTCGGAACTATCTCCAAACATAGCTCGCGAAGATCCTCGGCTAACTCCTTTGGTAACTCTCCGGTCAAGAGTGTGTTGACATGGCTCTTGCGGCTCAACGCATCGGCTACTACGTTAACCTTTCCGGGGTGATAATGCAGTCTCATATCATAATCCGTGATGAGCTCCAACCATCTCCTTTGCCTGAGATTCAACTCCTTCTGCGTGAAAATGTATTTCAAACTCTTGTGATCCGTGTACACCTCACAATGGTTTCCGATGAGAAAATGTCTCCATGTCTTCAATGCATGCACAACGGCTGCTAACTCCAAATCATGTGTAGCATAATTCAAATCATGGGGCTTAAGCTGTCGTGAGGCATACGAAACAACTCTTCCCTCCTGCATAAGCATTGCTCCACGTCCTCGACGAGAAGCGTTGTAATATACTTCATAATCCTTGCGCTGATCCGGCAGAATCAACACGGGTGATGTAACCAAACGTTTCTTCAACTCCTGGAAACTAGCCTCACATTCCTCAGTCCATTTGAACTTGGTATCCTTCTTCAACAACTCTGTCATGGGCTTCGCAATCTTCAAGAAATTCTCAATGAACCTCCGATAATATCTTGCGAGTCCAAGAAAACTCCGGATCCAACTGTTGTTGGTGCTACCCAATTTGTTACAGTGACAACTTTGGTGGGGTCTACTGCTATTCCTTCTCCGAATATAACATGTCCGAGGAATCCAACTTCCTTCAACCAAAACTCACATTTGCTGAACTTGGCATATAACTGATGTTCTCTGAGCTTCTCCAGTACCAAACGCAAATGCTCCTTATGCTCTTCTTCATTCTTCGAGTAGACCAAAATATCATCAATGAACACCATGATGATTTTATCCAAAAACTCCATAAACACCTTGTTCATCATGTTCATGAAATATGCAGGCGCGTTAGTCAGACCAAATGACATAATGGTATACTCATACAGCCCGTACCTGGTGGTAAAAGCCGTCTTAGGTTTATCCTACTCTCAAATTTTCAACTGGTGGTATCCTGATCGCAGATCGATCTTGGAAAATACCTTAGCTCCTTGCAATTCGTCAAACAAATCATTGATCATCGGCAGTGGGTACTTGTTCTTGATAGTCACTTCGCTCAATCCTCGATAGTCAACAACCATCCTCAATGATCCATCCTTCTTCTCCACTAGAAGTACTGGCGATCCCCAAGGTGAAGAACTTGGGCGAATATAGCCTTTATCCAATAACTCCTGAATCTGCTTCTTAATTTCCTCCAAATCTTGTGCGGGCATCATGTATGGTCTCTTAGATATTGGCCCTGTGCCTGGCAAAAGCTCAATCAAAAACTCAATGTCTCTATCCGGTGGCATGTCTGGCAACTCCTCTGGAAATACGTCAGGGAAATCTTTTACCACTAGTACTTCCTCCTGTACAACTCCTGATAAGGAATTTACTTGAGTCCTCTTCGGCACATGCCGGGATACATACTTGATCCTTCTCCCTTCTGGGGTGGTAAGAAAAATCGACTTACTGGCGCATTCAATGTTCCCTCCATACTTCGATAACCAATCCATGCCTAATATCACATCCAATCCTTGCGATTCCAATACTATTAGGTCCGAGGGGAACACGTAGTTACCAATCCTTAATGGCAACCGATCACACCATAAACTAGCCATATACTCTGCTCCAGGCGAGGTTACTAACATGGGTGACCTAAGGGCTTGGGTTGGCAGTTTATACTTATCCACAAATCCCCTTGATACGTATGAATGCGATGCACCAGTATCAAAAAGAACGATTGCAGTAAATGACTTAACCAAAAACTTACCTATTACTACATCTGGTTGGGTTTCAACCTCCTCCACGTTAACGTGGTTCACCTGTCCCCTGTTGAAAGGGTTCGACTTCTTCCCAGAGCTTCCATTGCCATTTCCATTCTGGGCTTTAGGACATTCATTGGCATAATGTCCAGTCTTCTGACACTTAAAGCAAGTGACTTGGCTCATGTCTCTCTTGGCTGGGGTTGATGGGTTGGTATGGTTCTGGTTGTTGCTTCCTCCATTCCCATTGGGGCCATTATGATTGTGCGAGCTCCCTCCTCCATGGGTATGCTGAAAATGTCCTCCCGATTTCGGGGTAAAACGTGGCTTCTGCTGAGCTCCAGAATTGTACTTCCCTTGTCCATACTTCCTCTTGTGGTTGTCAATCTGCTGTTGCTTCCCTTCAATCATGAGAGCTCTATCTACCAACTCCTGGTAGTTGTTGAAGGTTGCTACCATCAACTGCATGCTCAACTCATCATTCAGTCCTTCCAGAAACTTCTCCTGCTTAGCTGCATCTGTAGCTACGTCATCTGGGGCATAACGTGCAAGCTTACTAAAGTCATCCACATACTGGCTGACAGTACGTCCTCCTTGGCGCAAATTGCGAAACTCGCGCTTCTTCATGGCCATAGCTCCTGATGAAACATGGGCAGTATGAAAAGCCTGCTGAAACTGATCCCATGTGACAGTGTTGATAGGATAAGTGGCTGTGAAATTCTCCCACCATGATGCTGCGGGTCCATCAAGCTGATGTACGGCAAAACGCACCTTTTCCGCATCTGTGCATCCTACAGTGGTCAACTCCCTTCCTGTCTTGCGGAGCCAATCATCTACAACTATTGGCTCGGTGCTACTGGAGAACACCGGCGGATTCAGTCTAAGGAAATGGGTTAAGTGATCAACAGGTGGTGGTGGTGGGTTGTTGTTGTTGTTGTTCCCCTGATTCTGGTTCTGGACTAGTAACTGCATCAATGCATTCTGCTGCTGGATCACCTGAGTGAGCTCCGGTGGGAAAGCAAATCCATTGTCACGTCTCGGAGGCATCTGAGGGTTTAGAAAATATGAGAATATAGAATAGAACAAGGTCTAGAGAGAAAACACTACCCCTAAGCACATGAGACAAATGCAAACAAAAATCACTTCATTCAATTCAAACAAGGGCATACAACGGTCTAACTATCGTTACAAAAGTGCTCAGACTATACTATATAAATGGGGGAAATACTACTACTATTATGGTGGTCGACTAGAAAAACTGCTCTGTTGAAGACTCCATGATATATGCTCCAGCTTCATCAACATAGTCATCATCGCTATCGTCTGGGTCCGAGTCAGTGTTGCCGATGACGATGTAGTTCTTTGGACAAGTGCAATCATCGTCTTCTCCTCCAGTTGCGGGAAATCCCATAAATACCTTCATCTTCTTCTTCAGATCTTCATTCTTCTCCACGAGTGTTGCTATTTCCTCCTTATATCCATCGCGTGTAGACTTGAGTTCTTCCTCCAATTCCATGATCTTGGTCATGGCCTTCTTTAGACTATCATGCCTGCACATATCTGGTTCTCCTGGCGACGAATGTGCTGGTTTAACTCCTGGATGAAAGTTGCAATTGATCTATCCTTCCGGGTGCTGATCATCTCCCATTGCTCATCTCGGCGCCCACAAATCTGGTAAATAGTATCCTTGAGATCCTTGTGGTAAACTTCTCCAATGCGTCCCATTGTGATGTGGGCTGCCATACTCTTTCCTAGACTCCAGGTTGGTGCATCAAAGGAAAACTCTATGGGCTCGGTGACTGGCATGAACGTCCTTCCTGGAACTTGAACTTGAATCATCCAACGCTCCTCTTCTGGTAGAGTGGCGATGTAGGTCCCGGTGAAGCTTGGTACTCCGATGTTCAGGTACTTAGTGACTTCCTTCAAGTGGCGTCCAAAGGGTGTATCTTCATCCGGTTGCGTGAACTTGTTCCTTTCATCCGCCATCCTAAAAGAGTAGAAAAGATGAGGAGTCAGAAATGAGAAGAGTGAGTAGTGATCTAGGGCTTTAGCTTAGTGGTCGTGTTCTACAGTCAGCGTGTGCTCTGATACCATCTTGTAGCGACCAGACCTCAAACAGTCTGATCTCCGTGCTTCAGTGCCATCCCTGGATCAGTAATGCTGACACGCACAGTACTTGAAGGATTTATAACAGAGTAGCAATCACACACTTATTGTCTCCACTAAAAACGGGTCAGCACATGGAATATGCTGACAATGTAACACATAGAGAGTAATGAACAGAAATATGCTATACTACATGCATATATGGCTGGTGGAAAGCTCTATGGTTACTGTTTTGCATAAAGCCAATTTTTCCCTACTGCAAAGGAATAAATTTTATTTAACTATCATGGTGGTTGTTAAACATTGAGAAGATAGACATCCTCTCAATCCCAATTAAACATCATCATTAAACCCAACAAACTAAATTAAAGTAATATGATGAGATTCACATGATAATCCAAGTACTAGATACTCAAAACGTCCATAACCGGGGACACGGCTAACCATGATTAGTTTATACACTCTGCAGAGATTTGCGCACTTTTCCCCACAAGACTCGATCTCCTCCGTTAGATTTCTCGCACTTGTTTGAGAAACGGGTGACCGAGACATAGTCTTTCAGAAGCGTTTGCACCTTATGATCGGGTAGACAGTACCAACCTACATCCCTTACATCTGCTAGTCTACCACTGTAAGAGTTCACACGACTTAATCAACTATGCTAGAGCCCATAGTAGCTTGTGGCTGCACACGGAAGTTTCTATCATGAATAATCTCATGATCCCTTTGAGCCTGGGTGGCGGTCCAAAAGAAACAGGCAATCGCTGAAATACCCAGGTGCCTCAATCCACCCAGATGTGTATTAAAGTTGTCACCTTAAATAAACTATTAATTAACAATCTCACATCTGTCATGGATTCACTCACTCAATCCACGTCTACTAGCATAGCATGGCAATATAAGCAAACGTAGAAATAACTCTCAAGGGTTTGATAATATAACAGGTAATAGGCACTACCTCATCTACTTCCCAAAACCCACATATTAGTCAGATCTTAATCATGCAATTGTTTGAGGATTGATCTAATACAATAAAACTGGGTAGTAAAATGACCTTTTATGTATGTGAAAAGCATGTTTTGTGTAATTTATATTATCGACAGCAAGCTTTTATGCGGTGGAGAAACCGACTACTAATGTGTGCTGCATGCTTGCTGTAAAACTGAAGATTATTAGTATCCTTGGTAGCTGTAAACTGAAGATTCAGCAAACATATATAATGGCAGCGAGTGCTGTATGTTTATGATAGGTGTTTTGGCACTATTGGACAGTAGCAGCTGTCAGCGTTTGCCGCATTACGTATAAGTCATCTTAGTGTGTCCAATATTGCTATTTTGGTAAGTACAAAGTTGGCAGTACATCTAGAGTAACTGTGAAAGTTGGATTCAGAAAAAAAAACATATTTTTCATTTCAGACTAAAAAAAAGAAAGAAGAAAAAAAAAAGAACAGCCGGTCTCGTCCCCCTTCCCCAGATAGATGGTCGGCCTTATGGGCCGGGTTGTGGAAATGAAGTGTTACTTGCTTCTGGGATACCCTCCCCAAGATTCTAGATGCACATAGTCGTTGCCTCTCCGACCTTATCGGCTTCCTCGCCGCCGGCCAAATCCAAATGCGTCTGGCGACGGCGACCGAGGCTCCCATTCCCCATAGCAGAGGAGATTGCGGGGCATTGCGACGACAGCAGCGAGGCACGCATGGTCAGTTGCCATCTCCCCTTTCCACCGACAATTATTAAGTTATTTACCTTTTTTGCCCTAAATTACATGCAACAATTACTTTTTCTTGATTTTGGTGGCATTCTGTCGATTCGATACAGAATCCTTTTGTTATCTTATTTTTGATGGTATCGACACAAAGAGTAGGGTAGTGCTCTAAAACTGCAGACGCTAGTACCTTCCTTGCACCCGCCATTGATCAGTTCATGCCGACAGATGGTCTTGAATGAATAATACTAGTTCCTGCCTGCCCCGTGGTAATAAACTAGACCTAGCTGAAAGATCTCAGGGAAATTTCACTGCATCTCTCACCAACTAGGTGCCTTACCTAATTACTTCCTCCGTTCCATAATGTAAGACATTTTCTAACACTATCACAGGTGCCGACTTAATTATGATGTAAATTGTATGTATTCAAACAAGGTAATGTTACTTCCTGCCTGCCCCAAAGGTAGAGTAATAAAACTAGACTTATCTAATCTCAAGGAAAGTACCATGCATCTCTCATCAACTAGTTGCCTACCTAATTATGATGTAAATGTTTATGTATTCAAACAAGACTTGCAAGCTAGACGAGCGCAAGTCATTCTTGTTAACAAGGCAGCAGTTGCATCAAATATTAATTGATTTGTCATATAGCCTAAGAGCTAGCTAGACAACACGCCACATATCGATGGAGGACTTAATCAATCCTTGCCAGTTCATTGAATCTGCACCACGCAAAAACCGCAGTGCATGTGGTTAGATGGATAAGAACGAGGCACACAATTAATCAGTCATCGGCCGACAGGCCAGCCGGGCTTAAACAACACATAACATACTTTAGGGTTGAGTTGCTATCACCCTGCTGTTATCCAGCTCGATCTGAGTGCGACGGCAAATCCTAAAATCGATCTAGCTTGCATCACCCGGCTTTTGAATGGTAGTCGAGCTCTTGCTGTAGAAAAGAACAGTCTTTTGCTTCAGGAATCAGGGTAGACTGACTCAACACCAGGGGTGAGTAATCTTCTTCATAGCAAACCCCATTCTTTCAATTCTCCCCGACTACTCTTTTTATCACTTTGAATGACGGATAGATAGCCTCAGTTAGAAAGTTTCTTCAGCTATTTTCTGGCAAAACACGAGGTTACAAATATATGCACACAAAAAAGGGCAGAATCAGCCAGGTGTACAGCAATAATTGTTGGGCAGGTCAGAGTGCCGTAGACACCACTTCACTAATCAAGACACTAATTAAGCTTAGATCAGTGCTGATGTATCTTCAAGACAACCATACATATTTTTGGAGGGTACCTCTTGAGCTCATACAAAGCTAAAAATATAACGTACCTAATGTACATTACATCTGGTTTGTCCTGCTTATCGTCATATCTTCCATGTTTATTTTATAAAGCAGCAAGTTGAACAATATATTAACCATTCTCTTGCATGCTGCAGAGGGCTTTCATAATCATTGAGATTTGTATGTTTTTTCCATGAAATTAACAGCCATTAGCAAGGGGAATATTAATTCCCAAGGCTGTTCAGTCTGAATGCGACCGCACACCTAATCACAATGTTGTAGAAAATCGTTTATATTTCTTGTGAATTATAAAGGTCCTAGTGTTGCCACTAACCGATCATGTGTTATAATTACAATGTCGATGTAAGATAAAAAACTAAGTATATATAAAACATAAATGTACAATATATATATAGATTCTCTTATTTATTGTCATATCCTATGTAGGAACACATTCTTCCATGTGGACTTACACCATGAACCTTTATTTTCTATTTTATAGAGCGTCAAGTTGAGCAATTCTACTTTGTTTTTAATGGAACAATTGAACAATAGTTTAAGCATCCTCTCTGTTGATGCAGAGGGTTTTCTCAGTCATTGAGATTTCTTAAAAACCATGAAAAACAAATAAAATGCCGAAAGTTGCTGAACATTAATGTGATCAAACACTTGCTTACAATTCTATCAAATGTTAACTGTATTTCATGCAATTTACAAGGTTCTGGTATTTCCATCAACTTGAGATGGGTTTTACTCCCTCTCTAGTGTCTTACATTATGGGATGCGGGGGTTAATTTCTACTCCTCATGTTATGAAGTAACCATGCTCTGAGATGATCTACATATATTAAACAAGACTGAGACCGGCCGGCTGGTTCTTTCTGCTGGCATGGTTATCCATGAAATATACAAAGTTTTTCTTTGGATACAGGGCAGCTTTTATTAATTCAAAATGTTGCATCAAGCGATACAAGCACATTGAGCACACATCCGGCCTCGATAAACTTAAATGTCTAAGTATATATATATATGCGCTTTGTCCTATTTATTGTCTTATCTTTTGTAGGAACACAACCTTCCATGTGGACGTATGCCACAAGCCTTTGTATCAAGTTTCTAGATCAGCAAGTTGAGCAGTACTATTTTTTTGTATGGAGCAGTTAAACAATACTTTAAGCATTCTCTCCTGCGCTGCAGATGGTTTTCTCAATCATTGAGATTTTTTAACATTTTTTTTGGAAATAACCATATGTGACACAAAACTCACCATCAACGATAGTAAAATACCCAAAATCTGTTGAATGTGAATGCAATCGAACACCTAATTGCAATGTTATCAACTTGATTGTATGGCAGTCGGCGAGATAGGTAGTATGCAAGCCGTGTAAGCAAAAAAAAATGATGTGACAAGTAATTAAAAAGGAGAGAGATAAATAGAGTAACATAATATGTTGCCATCACATAGCGGTTCCCGATGCCAGATGAGTCTACGAAATAATAAATGAAGTGGTGTATAACACTACACATATTACTACTCACTATAAAGGTAATAACATAGACTAGTACTCCCTTCGTCCGAAAATACTTGTTGGAGAAATGAATGTATCTAAATGTATATTAGTTTTAGATACATTCATTTTTTTATCTATTTCTACGACAAGTATTTCTAGACGAAGGAAGCAGTAACATATGCATGTTACTAGTCTAAGTTACTCCCTAGTAAGACCAGCCTCAAAAGATTAAGCGCAGCTGTTTGCTAGTATTATTACGTTCAAGTTGAATCCTAGATCCGCCCCTCTGCTACTTATGTCTTCCATCTTGATTACCTTCTTGAAACTGCCAGATCGATCTAATTTTCCAATTGAATCCTTATGACCACGTTACTCTTACTACAAGCCATATGGTGCAGGCTCTCCTTTGGTTCCAATATAAGAGCGTTTAGATCAATATTACTCCCTCCGTCTCATAATATAAGAGCGTTTTTGGCATTAGTGTAGTGCCAAAAATGCTCTCATATTATGGGACGGAGGGAGTAGTTTATAGAGGGAGTACTTAATTAGGCCGGCCCGTCCAATACATCTGCCTGCCACTGTTATTACTCCGTTCCCGTCAACTTCCACCCAGCTCCGCCACTGCCTTTTGCCTTTGCCAGAGAGCACCTGGTGCTACAAGCCTACAACCAGCTACTCTGCCTCCTGCGGCTGCTATACCTCCACGGGGGTGAGACGCTCCGGAGGAGAAGCATAGCTGCTGCGCACTGAGGCGGCGTGCTGGCGGAGGAGCAAAACTGCTGCTCGCGGTGGCCGAGTTCCGGAGGAGGAGGTGAGCTCTTGCTTCCAGGTGCGACACGTCGGACGAGGATCTGAGCTGCTGCTCCTGGAGGTGACGCGCTAGCTAAATCGTCAACCCAACCTCTCCTCTCCATCGCCGCCACGCTGACCCCAAGATCTCTTCTCGACATCGGTGTCGTCCATCCATCTCAGAGGTTGGTGAGTCAGTTCAAGTGTGGTTTATCTCTCTTCACACATAGCTAACTAAGCTTGCTCTGTTTGAAATTGACATTACCTCGCTATTGCAGAAAAATTAACCAGCAACAATGGCGATGGTGCTGGATACATTTGCGTCCTACCTGGTGGACATGCTCACGCAGGCAGCAACAGATGAGGTGAAGACGATGTTGGGTGTCTCCGGCGAGATCGACAAGATGGGAGACAAGCTTCGGGACCTCAAGAACTTCCTGGCCGATGCCGATAGGAGGAACATCACTGATGAGACTATTCGGGAGTGGGTGGGGCTGCTCAAGCGTGCCATGTACGAAGCTACTGATATCCTTGACCTCTGCCAGCTCAAGGCCATGGAGCATGGACCATCCTTGGTAAACGCAGGGTGTTTCAATCCCTTGCTCTTCTGCATGAGGAACCCCTTCCATGCTCGTGAGATCAGCACCCGCATCAAGACGCTCAATCGGAGGCTTGACGATATAAAGGAACGGAGCACTGCTTTCAACTTTATCAATCTTGGGTCCTATGAGGATCATTGCAGCAACATCCATGCCTCTCACCATGGTAATCCAAGCCAGGAGAAGGTAGGGGACTTTGACCGGTCGGCTATTGTTGGAGACAAGGTCGAGGAAGACACAAGAGCACTGGTGACCCAAATCATGCAGACGCGAAAGGATGTCAACAATAGCATCAAGGTGGTTGCTATCGTAGGTGTTGGTGGGATCGGCAAGACCACCCTCGCCCAGAAGGTCTTCAATGATGAGGCAATCCAAGGTGAATTCAGCAAAAAGATATGGTTGAGCGTCAACCACATGTTGATCTGCTGAGAAGGGCCATCATTGAAGCTGGAGGAGATGCCCAACCGCCGGAAAGTGCAAAGACCAGCCTTCATGAAACCCTCAAGAACACATTGATTGACCACAAGACCTTTTTAGTAATGGATGATGTGTGGAACCATAGAGCATGGGATGACGTGCTGAAAATACCCTTAGTTAATGTTGCTGCTTCAGGCAGCCGAGTCCTTGTCACTACCAGAGATGAAGGTGTTGCCCGAGGGATGAGAGCTATATGGTCGTACCACCATGTCGACACATTAGTGCCTGAGGATGCTTGGTCATTGCTCAAGAAGCAGGTCTTTTCTTAATTAAACTCTAATATCTTTCATTATCTTCATCTACTTACTAACATTACTATGTAGTTAATTACTCCCTCCATCCGGGTTTATTAGGCCCCATTGTATTTTGTGCTAAAGTTTCACTTGCAAATTTAACTAATAAAATGTAAACTATATGTCACAAAAATTATATTGTTGGAAAGCTCCTTCAAACACAAATATAATGGTGTAATTTTTGTATCATGTAATTTATATATTTTAATAATATAGATGGTCAAAATCTGGCACAAAATACAAGGGGGCCTAATAAACCCGGACGGAGGTAGTACAAGAAATGTTAGAATTCTCCCAAATTAATGAGCCATTAATTATTACATGTAATTTAGTGACTTCTATGTACTATTATCTCTTGGAGATAAGAGGTTGTCAGTAATTTTGTAAGGCTAAGATTACTTTGCAAGTGCCAACAAAGCATGGTGCCAAACAAGGAAATATGCCACAAAACTATTGAGATACATTGAAAGACACCTAGATTTTGCTTATTCAAGCTTGAGAAATAATTAAGAATTTGGATAATTATATATGTATCATGTTTACCTGTGTCGTATATTCATGTAGTAAGTAACCTTTTGTGAATATCTAGTCTCGTTTTCCAACATATGGGATGAAGATCTAAGTGCGCAACTACTCAACAGTGTCATAGGACATTATATATATGAAAAGTTATTTCAAGACAGAATAATAATAATTTCGGTGAACCCCTGACAGTACAACAAAAGAATATAGCACCAAAATAACTAGACTAGAAGTTGGCAGGAATTTTGCTAAAAAATTTGCATGCAAATTTACTAATTAATGTTTGGCGTAGTATTATGCATTTTAGAGACTTGAGAGATAAGATAATTTCTTGTTATCATACAATATGAAAATGAATAAAACATATGATTTCTCCTAAATTTGGAGTTACTTCCTATAAACAGAGATGAGAGAGTAGTGTCCAAGTATATTCTTCCAGCAGTGTGTTCCATCTTGTAAAATGAAAGGGAAATAAAAAATGTTATCTACGCATAAAGTATGTAAGTTACATGTGGAAGCCACTGCAGAAATCTTCGGTATGTCGGAGAAAGATAAGTAAATACTAAATAAATTAATAACCATTCTTTTTGGCATGCACTTCCTGTACATAACCAAACATACCTTGATAAATGGATAGATACATCAACTAGTCCTCTTAAGAGGTATCCCCCCGTAAACTAATATAGGATGCTTTAGATCACAATAGTTTACAGACGAAGTAAAACTGAGTGCCTTAGAGGATCTTGGTACATATTTAATTAAATGTATTGGTCCCTTGTATTGTATGTTCGCAGGTATGCTCAACTGAGATAGATGAAGATCACATCAATACGCTAAAGGATATCGGACTGAAAATTATACAGAAATGTGGTTGTTTACCAATTGCTATTAAAGTGATGGGAGGACTCTTGCGTGAAAGAGGGGGGCTACGTCGTGACTGGCAGCATGTTTTGGATGATTCTAAATGGTCAACAACTAAAATGCCCAATGATCTCAACCACACAGTATACTTAAGCTATGAATATATGCCTTCTTACCTGAAGCAGTGCTTTTTATACTATTCTTTTCTTCCTAAAAGTAGAAATTTTCATATGGAGCAAGTCGTGGCAATGTGGATAAGCGAAGGATTTATTCATGGAAACTCCGGTGATTTAGAAGAACTGGGAAGAAATTACTACAAGGAGTTAGTATCTAGGAACCTTATAGAGCCAGATAAATCGTATGTTGAATTATCGGTTTGCCACATGCATGATGTTGTTCGTTCATTTTCTCAGTATATGACTAAAGATGAAGCACTCGTAGCTAAAGACGGAGACAATGATATTATTGCTAAACTTGGTTCACAAAAGTTTCTTCGGTTGTCCATAGAAACTAGCGAATCACAGTCAGTTGAACTTGATTGGAAATTACTACAGGTGCATCAATCAGCAAGAACATTGATCTCAACAATCCAGATTAAGATGATGCCTGGTGATTCATTGGTTACTTTTTCTAGTTTGCGGGCTCTGCATATAGAATCTGCAGATATGGTTGTATTGCTTGAATCGTTGCATCAACTCAAGCACCTGAGGTATCTAGCACTAGTAAATGCTGATATATCTGTACTTCCGGGGAACATTGGCCAGATCAAACTGTTGCAATTCCTTGACCTTTTTGGATGTACAAAATTGGTGAGTCTTCCTCATAGCATTGTGAAGCTTGACCAGCTGAGGTTACTTTCACTTCCCCAAGCAAGTATGGTACCTAGAGGGTTTAGTGGTCTGACAAATATGAGGAGACTAAATATATTTCGAGCACACATGGATGGTGATTGGGGTAGTTTGGATGAGTTGGGGCCTATTTCTCAACTCAGAGTTCTCGAATTAACCGAATTAGAGAATGTATCTGCTGCCTCATTTGCTGCTAACGCTAGGATCGGTGAGAAGATGCACCTTATCAGGCTATACCTAAACTGCACTAGTAAACTGGGAGATGATGGGTTAGTCAATGAGAAGGAAAGTGTCTCTGAGGAAGAGCAGCAACGAATTGAAAAGGTTTTCGATAAGCTCTGCCCTCCACATGGTGTAGAATATCTTCATATCTACGGGTATTTTGCCCGGCAACTTCCGAGATGGATGATGTCCACATCAATGGTGCCCCTTGACAACTTGAAGACTATATTTTTTTATGATCTTGCTTGTTGCACACAACTTCCCAATGGGCTCTGCCAGCTGCCCAGTCTGCACTTTCTACAGGTCTCTCGTGCTCCATGCATCAAACATGTAGGGACTGAATTCATGCAGGTGGGGGCAGCCTCATTTCCAAGGTTAAACAAATTGATCTTCATCGGAATGGTGGAATGGGAGGAGTGGGAGTGGGAGGAGCGAGTACAAGCCATGCCTCGCTTGGAGGAGCTTGTGCTCAATAAATGCAGACTGAGGCATGTTCCTCCAGGCCTTGCCTCCAATGCAATCTCTTTGAAAATATTATGTCTAGAACATGTCAAGAACCTTAGCTACATTGAGAGATTTCCTTCTGTGGTTGAGCTTACAGTTAATGACTGCCCCAACCTGAAGAGGATCACCAATCTCCCAAATGTGCAGAAGGTTGCCATCATGAACTGCCCAAAGTTGAAGGTGCTAGAGTGTACCGCTTCCCTCGAGAGGCTAGTCCTGAAGGATTACACCATCGAAAAACTTCCAGAATACATGTGAGACATTAAGCTAAGGCATTTGCAGTTATTCTGCAGACTATGGTTGCTCTCTGCGGTAGCCGCGGGACAATCTGGCATCGAGTGGGACAAGTTCAGCCATGTGGAGCATGCCAAGGCATATGCAGCTGAAGGAAACAACCCAAGAAAATGGTACATCTTGTACACGAGAAGAGACAACTACGAGTTGGATTCAAATATTAGCCGATCTAATGTGTTTAAAGGTAAAATTATAGATATGAAATTTGCATTAATTTGTTTGGGCACTTTGTATCTATCAGTTTATAAGTTCATTTCATTTTATTCCCCGCCTTTCAACCATATATTTGTAGTGCGTGGTGACTAAATATATTTTATACGCAACATGCAACTAATTAAGTTAAGTTTTAGCCATGCAACTGTACATGTGGATTCTTCAACTTATGGCTATCATTTCTGATTTGGTTGCACTCCCTTTTTAATTACTTGTTCTCCTAGGTTACTAGGTTACCTTGAGTCCAACAGACCTACAGCAGTAATCAGGGACGGAACTGCACCCGGGGCAGACTAGGCCTAGCTAGTATAGGTATCCCTCACCAACAATTTGATCAAGGCTTTGATCAATCATCCAGCCACTAGTATGCAAGTGCATCAGTTTGCAACTTTGCATTGGCATGGTCGTGAGATACTAGCACTAATTGATGCTCTGCTCTCAGGATTAATTGATTTTCTCCAATTTGAGTACATAGAAATAGAAGATGAAATGGATAATGGGGTTGAGTGCATTTTGATACATGCCCATGTCATCTTAATTTCATCAGCATTTGTGGTGGTGTTATTTGGGGTGGGTGGTTATAATTTGTCGACGTTTTTTCGCTGCTACGGTTCACGCCTGGTCATGCCCAAATCATGGGTCCGCCTCTAAGAGTGATATATGTTTGCTCTTGCCTTGCTAATTATAGATTGTGTATAACTAGTTCTTTGTTTTTCTATCCATGCAGAAACCTTGTCTTCTTCTATGGTGGACGCACAAGGATTTGAGTATGTGTACAAAATGAGAAGAAGTACCTTCAATTACGTCTGCTGCTTGGTGAAGATCCCACTTTTTGAAGATATGATGGCAAAAAATCACACCTTTGCTGACGGGAAAGTGTTGTCTTTACAAGATGTTGTGGCTATTGCTCTGAGAATGCTGAACTCTGGTGAGCCATCTGAGACTGTAGGATCCTCTCTTGGTGTGAATGAGTCAACTGTCTCTCTGGTAACTCGGATGTTTGTTGAGGCTATGTGCCAGCGAGCAATGCACCACTTGGGCTGGCCAGGCTCTGCCAAAATGGAGAAGATCAAACGCAAGTTCGACAAGATCCATGGCCTGCCAAACTGCTGCGGTGTTGTACATACAACTCATATCACGTTTGGATCACAAGACCGTGGCCATGAGGAGAACGGCAACATCCTACTGCAAGCCATTGTTGATCCAGATATGAGGCTCACAAACATTTGGTGGAACCTATCAGGTAGCATGAACCAGTTGATCATTTTGCAGGACTCCAGTCTCTTCAAGTCCTGCGAGAGGGGTACTGGGTTGAATGGTAGCAAGCTGAAGGTATCATCTCGTGGTGGATTAGAAGTCGGCGAGTACATCATTGGTGATGCAGGACATCCTCTTCGACCTTGGCTCCTCACACCTTACCGGATAGAGAATGACCGCTCACTCTCAGACTCCAAAGTGGAATTTAACAGGAGACACTCTGCAGCTACAGTCGTTGCGCTGAGGGCGTTGGCAGGTTTTAAAGACACATGGAAGTGCCTGCAGGGAGAAGGTTGGCATCCAAGTAATAAACATGAAATGTTCTCGACAATCAAAACGTGCTGGATGTTGCATAACATAGTGATAGATATGGATGAGGAGGAAGAGGAGGAGGAGCATGCAGGCATGCCGAGCGATCAGGAGTACAGCAAGCAAGTGCGGCAGGTAGCAGACGAGGACGCCGTCGGGGTGAGGGATGCACTGTCCCAGCACATAATCGAATCTAGAGGTAAAATAACGCAACTTTTAATGTATTTTTTCAGATTAGTGTTTTATCTATTCGCTATATTTGTTTCATCAATACCCTATTGGTTCCATCGATCTTAATTTGCTCTGCTTGGTCAGTCCTCACAGTGGCCGCAGAGGAGGAACAAGAAGCAGCAGCAGTTGCATCTAGTTCAGGAGATGGAAACAAGGAACAGGAAGAGCACCGACAACGAAAAGCAAATCGAGGAAAGGAGAAAGTGGATGATAGCTAGCTATGGAGGTCAGAAGACGCCCCCCCTCCACTTAGTGATTTTGGTATATATTGTTTCTCTGATATTAACAGTTCTTCAAGTCGCAGTTCTCTTCCTAATTCCTTCTTCTGCTATGACACTGCTTAATTCATGTCAGTGGGAACCATTATATCCTTTGGTGATACATTAAACTACTTGGAAACAAACTAACTCCATGAATACTTGCATCTATTAGCAACATCTGGCAACTATATATTTTCTTCCTGTATTGGCTATATAATGCTTTGATTGTCCATTCGCTCAATAACACTGCATGATCTGGACAATCAAGCTAGCAGATTTATAGTACTAGTATATATACTTTGACAATGGGAAACCTTGATATTAGAAACTCCACATGAAGTGTCGGTCATGTCTCTCATGTACTTATAAACTTATGTGAGCAGGTGGAAGGTGACGAGGGAGGTCCAATCCAGCCACACCAAGAGTTCAGCTTGCACCAGGCAGCTAGCCCATATGAGATATATACTGTATCTCTAGTTATCCCTACTAGTGAAGAGTATTACTCCCTCCGTCCCATAATGTAAGACGTTTTTTGACACTAGTAGTGTCAAAAAACGTCTTACATTATGGGACGGAGGGAGTAGTTTAGAAGTACGAATTTGGATATAGAAAGGTTCGTCCCGAAGAAGGTTTTCCTGCTGTTTCCAAATTCAGTTAAGCTTTCTTTTACTTCAAGTTGTAATTGGAGACAGAGTGTAATTGGCTTTATAAGCCCGCCCTAGTTGTACTGAGAAAACAGTTTAATAATGTAGCGCAATGGAGACAGAGTGTTATGTGAATTATATTCTTTCAGCTGGTTTGCCGCAACCTGAAGAATCTCTAACGACAATGGCTGTGAGTTGAGCCTTGGATTTTTTAATATGGTTTCGGCATCATCCAATTGTAGCACCTGTTACCTCTGACCGTGTTCTAGACATGCCATTCTAATAAATGTGTTTGAAGTCGCTTATTACTACTTAGAGAAGAATAGAAGAATCGAGATGACAGCATATCTACTGTGCTCGTGACAGTTCAAGCGCAGCGCGGAGTAAGTCCATAGTGTTTCTGTTTGTGACAGTTGAAGCTCAACAGAGTTGCATTCACCTGAATGGAAGAAAATCCAGGGTTCCGTTTTGTACCCTGGCAACTGCAGAGTGATTTTATTTTTTTATTTTTTTTGCGATGGAACTGCAGAGTGATTGCATGAATGATTTGTACAATCTATCTGTGATGTCTATGGGAAGTGTTTCTGCCCATCGTGCATATACTGGATGGGATGGATAGCGTTGTACCAACATGATCTCTCTCCCTCTCTCTAAAAATATATATGGTCAGCAACTTGTGGCGCTGGGAGCTTTAGGATAGGCGACCAGGCTGCCCCGCCACCGCCGCTGGCCACGGCGGCCCCCGGGCCGGCATCCACCCCGCCGAGGCCATCTATGGGGGCGGGCGCCCATGCCGCCGAGCCCCATCCCGGGGCGGTTGGCGCTCCGGTGTCCACCCTGCAGTCGGGACCCGTGGTGACGGACATCTCCAACGCCTCTGTCCTCGACCTAGCGCGGGGGAGGCCTCTCCGCTCAGGCTTCCTCGCGGCTTCGACTCCCGGCATGCTGCGTCGCCCGTTGCCAGGGGACGATGGGTCGGGCGACGCTCTGCTTCAATACTGCATGCTCTATTTCTCCTCCCCGGTATGCTCTCCTTTGTCTGACGAGTCGCCGCTCTCCTCTCCAACTGTGGTCTGGCTTGAGGTGCTCCTGCCGGCGGCGGCCATGGTTGCCTTGGTCAATGGTTGGATTGGATCTTCGCTGGCTCGCCCGCTAATCCATATTGTCAATCTCCGCTTATTCTCGTTTACTGTTGCTAATTTGCACGTTGCCAAGTTCATTCTGTTGCTAATCCACCCCCTGCGAACGGCTCACTACCTAGGTTTAAGCAGGTTGTGGTCCGTTTCCATGCTAATCCACCCCCTGCGAACGGCTCACTACCTAGGTTTTTTGTCGCCCCTTGGCTTGTCTCACCTCCTCAGCCCCCGCCGCTGGCAATTGCGCCATCCCCTACAGCTGCAGTGGCCTCCGCTCTCTCTGTCTCGCGTGCTACTTCTGTAGACAGGTCCGTACCTGCGGCTCTCAGTGCTACGGACAACCAATGCGATATGGGACGATCCCCTCTCTCTCCCTACCCAGAACCCAACCCGCTTCCCATTGGCTCTTCGAGGCTCGAGTCAGCCAGCCTCCCTTCTCCTGTAGCACACCCCCCCCCTGAATGCCACTTGGTCGCCCGCGGCTCCGCGTCAGCGCTGTCAATCTCTGTCGCCTCGGCCTGCCGCCCTCGGCGTCGCTCAGTCACATGCAGGCTCTCGGATTGGGCACCGCACAGCATGCCCCTCTGGCTCCAATAGGGTGTTTGTCCCGTTCCACCGGATTTCCTCGTGCTGCGAGAAGGAGCCGTCCGCTGTTGGGCGCATGTGCTCCTGGCCTTCTGTCGCGCCCCTCGGGCCCGCCTCTGTGGTCAACCGCATCTCCTGCGTCGACGACGCGCGCTAGCGACATCTTCTCCTCCCCATGCATGCAGATCACGGGAGGTGACAACGGGGAACCCGATACGGTCCCCTCTGCACCCGTTGGACTGCCGCCAGCACCTACGCGCCCATGCAGCCCTGGCCCTGGCCCTCATCTCTTCCTATGATAGCATGCAACCCCAGCTCTCCCCCCGACGTAGCTCCTCAGCCCCTCCCAAAAACATTAGCCACATGGGCCACTGCTTCCGATGCTTGGCTCGCGACCACAAGGTGCGGGACTGCCGCGACCCGGTGTGTTGCCGCCGATGGCCATGCAAGCCCTAGCTGCCCATGCCGCCGAGCCCCATCCCGGGGCGGTTGGCGCTCCGGTGTCCACCCTGCAGTCGGGACCCGTGGTGACGGACATCTCCAACGCCTCTGTCCTCGACCTAGCGCGGGGGAGGCCTCTCCGCTCAGGCTTCCTCGCGGCTTCGACTCCCGGCATGCTGCGTCGCCCGTTGCCAGGGGACGACGGGTCGGGCGACGCTCTGCTTCAATACTGCATGCTCTATTTCTCCTCCCCGGTATGCTCTCCTCTGTCTGACGAGTCGCCGCTCTCCTCTCCAACTGTGGTCTGGCTTGAGGTGCTCCTGCCGGCGCCGCCCCCGCCGGCGGCGGCCATGGTTGCCTTGGTCAATGGTTGGATTGGATCTTCGCTGGCTCGCCCGCTAATCCATATTGTCAATCTCCGCTTATTCTCGTTTACTGTTGCTAATTTGCACGTTGCCAAGTTCATTCTGTTGCTAATCCACCCCCTGCGAATGGCTCACTACCTAGGTTTAAGCAGGTTGTGGTCCGTTTCCATGCTAATCCACCCCCTGCGAACGGCTCACTACCTAGGTTTTTTGTCGCCCCTTGGCTTGTCTCACCTCCTCAGCCCCCGCCGCTGGCAATTGCGCCATCCCCTACAGCTGCAGTGGCCTCCGCTCTCTCTGTCTCGCGTGCTACTTCTGTAGACAGGTCCGTACCTGCGGCTCTCAGTGCTACGGACAACCAATGCGATATGGGACGATCCCCTCTCTCTCCCTACCCAGAACCCAACCCGCTTCCCATTGGCTCTTCGAGGCTCGAGTCAGCCAGCCTCCCTTCTCCTGTAGCACACCCCCCCCCCCTGAATGCCACTTGGTCGCCCGCGGCTCCGCGTCAGCGCTGTCAATCTCTGTCGCCTCGGCCTGCCGCCCTCGGCGTCGCTCAGTCACATGCAGGCTCTCGGATTGGGCACCGCACAGCATGCCCCTCTGGCTCCAATAGGGTGTTTGTCCCGTTCCACCGGATTTCCTCGTGCTGCGAGAAGGAGCCGTCCGCTGTTGGGCGCATGTGCTCCTGGCCTTCTGTCGCGCCCCGCGGGCCCGCCTCTGTGGTCAACCGCATCTCCTACGTCGACGACGCGCGCTAGCGACATCTTCTCCTCCCCATGCATGCAGATCACGGGAGGTGACAACGGGGAACCCGATACGGTCCCCTCTGCACCCGTTGGACTGCCGCCAGCACCTACGCGCCCATGCAGCCCTGGCCCTGGCCCTCATCTCTTCCTATGATAGCATGCAACCCCAGCTCTCCCCCCGACGTAGCTCCTCAGCCCCTCCCAAAAACATTAGCCACATGGGCCACTGCTTCCGATGCTTGGCTCGCGACCACAAGGTGCGGGACTGCCGCGACCCGGTGTGTTGCCGCCGATGGCCATGCAAGCCCTAGCTGCCCATGCCGCCGAGCCCCATCCCGGGGCGGTTGGCGCTCCGGTGTCCACCCTGCAGTCGGGACCCGTGGTGACGGACATCTCCAACGCCTCTGTCCTCGACCTAGCGCGGGGGAGGCCTCTCCGCTCAGGCTTCCTCGCGGCTTCGACTCCCGGCATGCTGCGTCGCCCGTTGCCAGGGGACGACGGGTCGGGCGACGCTCTGCTTCAATACTGCATGCTCTATTTCTCCTCCCCGGTATGCTCTCCTCTGTCTGACGAGTCGCCGCTCTCCTCTCCAACTGTGGTCTGGCTTGAGGTGCTCCTGCCGGCGCCGCCCCCGCCGGCGGCGGCCATGGTTGCCTTGGTCAATGGTTGGATTGGATCTTCGCTGGCTCGCCCGCTAATCCATATTGTCAATCTCCGCTTATTCTCGTTTACTGTTGCTAATTTGCACGTTGCCAAGTTCATTCTGTTGCTAATCCACCCCCTGCGAACGGCTCACTACCTAGGTTTAAGCAGGTTGTGGTCCGTTTCCATGCTAATCCACCCCCTGCGAACGGCTCACTACCTAGGTTTTTTGTCGCCCCTTGGCTTGTCTCACCTCCTCAGCCCCCGCCGCTGGCAATTGCGCCATCCCCTACAGCTGCAGTGGCCTCCGCTCTCTCTGTCTCGCGTGCTACTTCTGTAGACAGGTCCGTACCTGCGGCTCTCAGCGCTACGGACAACCAATGCGATATGGGACGATCCCCTCTCTCTCCCTACCCAGAACCCAACCCGCTTCCCATTGGCTCTTCGAGGCTCGAGTCAGCCAGCCTCCCTTCTCCTGTAGCACACCCCCCCCTGAATGCCACTTGGTCGCCCACGGCTCCGCGTTAGCGCTGTCAATCTCTGTCGCCTCGGCCTGCCGCCCTCGGCGTCGCTCAGTCACATGCAGGCTCTCGGATTGGGCACCGCACAGCATGCCCCTCTGGCTCCAACAGGGTGTTTGTCCCGTTCCACCGGATTTCCTCGTGCTGCGAGAAGGAGCCGTCCGCTGTTGGGCGCATGTGCTCCTGGCCTTCTGTCGCGCCCCGCGGGCCCGCCTCTGTGGTCAACCGCATCTCCTGCGTCGACGACGCGCGCTAGCGACATCTTCTCCTCCCCATGCATGCAGATCACGGGAGGTGACAACGGGGAACCCGATACGGTCCCCTCTGCACCCGTTGGACTGCCGCCAGCACCTACGCGCCCATGCAGCCCTGGCCCTGGCCCTCATCTCTTCCTATTATAGCATGCAACCCCAGCTCTCCCCCCGACGTAGCTCCTCAGCCCCTCCCAAAAACATTAGCCACATGGGCCACTGCTTCCGATGCTTGGCTCGCGACCACAAGGTGCGGGACTGCCGCGACCCGGTGTGTTGCCGCCGATGGCCATGCAAGCCCTAGCTGCCATGCTATATTACCCCCCCCCCCCGCCCCCAGCCCCAAATCCTCACACTAGCTAGCTCGCCCTCGACCGCCCAAAGCTCTCCTGCTACCTCTGCCATTCCCGCCTCCCCACCTCGCTCCTCTCTTGAGCCACCACGCTTCATGGCCGACTTCATCCCGCTTGCTAGCTCGGACTCCGACGTGGAAGCTAAGCTTTCACCCATCCCTCCCCCCAACCACCGTGTCTTCTCTTTCCCCGAGCAAACCGAGGCGGTGGAGGTGGCTGCGGGTGCGGCCGTGGAGGAGGAGGAGGACCCGTATGAGGTTGAGTTCGAATCGGGGGAGTAATCCACCGATTCGGATGCAACCGAAACCTTGTTCCCACAATCCCCTCCACGCCATCACCGGGCTTTCTCCAATGTTTTCATGCCATTCACACCCTTGGAGCACTTCCAAAACCTAGCCTACGCCATTGTGAACCCTCCACACCCCTCCCCCCAAGCATGCATCCGTCGGGCCCTCCACGCTGGAGCGGACATCCCTCCCGTTGCGATTCGCGCGTCGTCCTATGGGTCTGGGCTTGTGGTTTTCGGCTCAGCGTACGAACGTGAGATTTCCCTTCTGTTCAGCCCTTTCAACTGTCCCATCAACTCAGTTGAGCTCGTTCGCCATGAGGACACTGAGAATAGGTTCATCTTCCGCCTCGGCACCATCTCCGCCTTAAACATAGAAGACTTTCCCATAGAATATTGGTTCACCCCCACCATAGTTAACTCTATTGTCCCTTTCGCTTGTCCCATCGAAGTTGACCCAGTTTGCCTTACTGTGAGTTGACTACTCTGCGGTCCTCATCTCGGTCAAGAGCCGTTCCCTCACTGATGTCCCTCACTCCATCCCAGTCCACGGCTTCTCTGGCCTTATAAGCCCGCCCTAGTTGTACTGAGAAAACATTTTGGTAATCTAGCTGCATGGAGACAGAGTGTTATGTGATTTATATTCTTTCAATTGCTTTGCTGCAACCTGAAGAATCTGTAATGATAATGGCTGTCAGGGGTTTGGGCTTCATCCAATGGTAGCAGCTGTTACTGCTGAGCGTGTCATCCTAATTAATGTGATTGATGTCACTTTTTAGAGAAGAATCGAGATGACAGTATATCTACAGTGTTTGTGATAGTTCAGATGATGAAGGTGACAGGGAGATACTTGATGGATATATAGCTCATTGTATGGCCCTCTTGCTAAACAGACGGATGACTCATCATGGGTATGTGGGGCTGTAGCAGAATATATATGCTCAGTTTCTTTTCTACACCCATTTTTTGACTCTGATGAATAAGCAACAGAACTCAAACACGCTTAATAATCATACATAACTCTGAACATTTATGGTCTATGTTGTTACGCCTTGCTGTGTTTGTACACGGTTAAGTGTTTTTAATGGGTCTACTAGTTGTTCACTGTCATGGTGCAAAATCACGTGGTAAGCCCATGACGTACGTGGTTAACTATGTTCTGATTCCTGACAAGTAGTAATTGCCACTCGCGAGGATATATGACTTTTGATCAGGCAAGTTATTTTAGGGTACGTTTTATTCCGGGACCATGAGAAAGATCTGTTGGTATATATGTTTTGGGAGCTACTGTAATTAGTTTTAGTGTAAAATATAGGAGCTCCTGAGCTTCGTTTTTAGTTTGATGTTCTTAGGACCTTTTGTAGCTTTCTCATGTTGCCGCATCCTGCAGGGTATGGTTCCTCCGTTTGTTTTTTTGCATTCAAAATGCAATGGCTCATGTACACAGACTCCATTTTCGTAATGAAAATGGGGGGCGTTCTCGTGTACACGGCCTCTTTGCTCTAAAAACAAATGCTTCTCAGAATTCTGCTGCCAGCCTAAGCGACAAACCCTAGCCTCCCGCGACTCCGCTGGCGGCCGCCACCGCCACCACCGCGCAGCCCCCTCCGCCACCCTCGCCCATGGCTGCCGTAGCCCCCGCCGCCCCTCCTCCTCCCCCTCCCAGCCCGGCCGGGGATGAAGGCCCTGACCCGGATCCCGACCCGCGCCCCTCTCCGGCGGTCGTTCTTTTCGCCTCTGCTGCTCCGGCCCCGGCGCCGGCCGCTCCGGCCCCTGCTGCTCCGGCACCGGCGCCCGCCGCTCTGGCCCCGGCCGCCCCGGACCTGGCCGCTCCGGCCCCGGCGCCGGCCGCTCCGGTCCCTGTTGCTCCGGCACCGGCGCCGGCCGCTCCGGCCCCTGCGGCTCCGACCCCGACGCCGGCTGCTCCGGCACCAGCGCCGGCCGCTCCGGCCCCTGCGGCTCCGACCCCGGTGCCCGCCGCCCCGGACCTGGCCGCTTCGGCCCCGGCGCCCGCCGCTCCGGTCCCTGCTGCTCCGGCACCGGCGCCGGCCGCTCCGGCCCCTGCGGCTCCGGCCCCGGCTCCGGCCCCGGCGTCGGCCGCTCCGGCCCCTGCGGCTCCTACCCCGACGCCCGCCGCTCTGGCCCCGGCCGCCCCGGACCTGGTCGCTCCGGCCCCTGCGGCTCCGACCCCGGCGCCCACCGCTCTGGCCTCGGGTGCCCCGGCTTGGGTGAAGGTTGGGAGACGGCGCCGCCCGAGCCTGGAGAAGGTGGCTGCTCCCCCTCCCAGGAAGGATGCTGGACTGCCTCGCACTTTCAAGCATAGGACTTTCGGCCTCTGCTTTCGGTGCTTGGCGTCGGACCACTTCGTCGCGGGCTGCCGCGGCCCTGTCCGGTGCTTGGGATGTGGCCACTCCGGCCATCGCGAGCGGGAGTGCTTGGCACGGCATCCTGCCGGTTCAGAACCTCGTCGTCCCCCCCCCCCCCCTCGCGCCTACCGGGCCTCGTCATCAGCGGCCTCTCCCCTGCAGCGGATCGCCTCCAGCCCCACTTCATCGACCTAGTCGCACTTGGGCTTCGGTGGTTTCTCATAAAGACAGCCCTGCAACCGATGGTGTCGTGCCGGCGGCTGACCCCGGCGTGCCTCCTGCTGTTTTGGAGCCCTTGCGGCCTCTCCTTGCAGCTCAGGCGGAGGCACTCGGCACTGAGCTACAGGCCTTGTTCGCTGCTCGTCTTGAGGTGCTCTTCAAGCCTCTTCAAGACTTGGTTGCTGTTGTGGAGAGTTGGACTGCTCAAGTCTCAAGCCTATGGGAACCTATGGAAGCTATCAGGGGCAGCCAAGACCTTGCCAATGTTGAATCTGCTCCTCCTGCTGTGGCCGTTGGTGAGGATTGTAGTGCGCTTGTTGTGGCTGGCTGCTCAGCTGAGTTGAGTGAGAAGGCTCAGTCCGTCGATGATCTGCCTGCCTTGGAAAAGGTCATGCTCGAAGATGATCCTCCTGACTTGGCTTCTGTCCTACCTGGGATGGTGAGTCAAGGTGTGGAGGAGCGGGCCAAGGTGTTTTCTTGTTTTGACATGGTTATGTCTGAGGTGGAGCCTGTTGAGCAGTCGACACTGGAGGAGCCGAAGGTTTTCAGTGCACCTTGCACCGGGAAGCCTTCAAAGGAGCTGATCCAGATGGATGCAGATGAGCCTCTTGGGAGAGCCTCCTCTCCGTGGGGGGAGTTCCTCGAAGAGCTTGCTCTCACTGTGTCGAGCTCGCCGCAAGTTTTGCAGGTGGGAGAGGCTGCCCCTTCTCTCTTAGAGCGACGAAGCTGCCGTTTGGACAAGAAAAACAAAGATTGTGACATTCCTGTAGCCAAGCGCGCGGAGTATAGGCGGGCGGAGGCCTTTGGAGAGGTTCCAACACTCAAGAGCAAAGGAAAAGCATCTGAGGAAGACCTGAATGAGAAGATGCAACACTATCTGCAGATGTACAAGAAGGAACACACACCCAAGGCGATCGAGGCGGTGCGCGCATTAGTTCAGGCCAATGCTTGACCACTTCTGTTGCGAGGGTGCACTTCGGTGTGCTGCCATTGTAGAGAGTTTCTGGGTGTTTGCGGAGTTCGTCTTTGTTGGATACAAGGCATGGCCTCCGTTCCTAGGTCTGGGGGCTCTTGTTTCCAGCACAGATGATGTGCCATGAGTTGTTGGGTGTGGTTTTTGCCGGTTTCCCATATTAACTGCGTGTTGTATGGTTTTCGGGTCCGATTTCCCTATTAACTGGACCATTTTTCCTCTTCTATAATGCAAAGGCAGAGCACCTGCCGTTCACGCTCAAAAAAAGAATTCTGCTGCTTGTTTTCTTTCTCCTTGTGCAAACTTGTTCTCGCTACTGTGGCCTGTTGCACTTCGCCCCCCCCCCCCCCCCCCCCCCCCCCCCCCATTCCCCCCTTCTCCTGCTAGCTGGAGCTGTTGTGGCCTGAACATCATTGGTGAAACAGGATACCCTCTTCGTCCTTGGCTCCTCACACCTTACGAGTTGGAGAACGGCCTCTCACTCTCAGACGCCAAAGTTGAGTTCAATAGAAGAAACTCTGCGTCTACAGCTGCTACGCTGAGGGCACTAACAAGGTTGAAAGACACGTGGAAGTGCCTTTAGGGAGAAGGGTGGCATCCAAATAATCAACGTGAGATGAACCGGACAATCGGCGCCTGCTGCACGTTGCATAACATAGTGATAGACATGGAGGAAGGTGGAGGCATGCTGAGCAATCAGGAGGAGGAATACATGGAGCAAGTACGGTAGTTAGCAGAAGAGGACGCCGTCAGCGTGAGGGATGCACTCTCCCAGTGCATGATCGATTCTGGAGGTAAAATAACACAGCTCTTAAATCTTAATGTGTTTGTACGAATTTCTGCTTTATCTAGTCATTTTATTTATTCCATCCTATCCTGTGGTTTCCATCTTTCCTCTGTTGTTGGTCAATGGTACATGCAATGGCAGCAGAGGTGGAACGAGACGGAGTAGCAGCTGCATCCGGTTCGGGAGTGGAAAACAAGGAACAGCAAGCACGCCAACCACAAACAGCAGATGAGGGAAAGGAGAAGGTGCATGAGAGCTAGCTAGCTAGGGAGATCGTCCTGTCGAGTGGATCAATTTTGTATGAATCCAACTGCCTATATCTCACCAAAACCCAAGTTAACAAGTAAACTGCAAGTTGGAACTTGACAAGATCTTGTGTGGTAAGTTCAGGTTCACTACTGCACATGTGTTACCTGGGAGATGGTTGACTTTTCACAGCAAGCCAGGATCCTATGGTTTGCGATGGCTCACCCGAGTTTAGCATCCGTGGAGGAATGGATATTCCATCTTGTAAAGACAACAGTCTCCCATCAACAAAGGTGTGATCCATTGACATCATCTGTTCCAAAAATGGGATCCTCACCAAGCTACAGACATAACTAAAGGTACTTCTTCTCGGTTTGTACATAGATTCAAATCCTTGTGCATCCACCATATAAGGGCATGTCTAACCAATCCCTTATCCCGCCATAAGAATTTTGTTTTATCTCCTCTATGTCGGACCTAGCCGATCCCTTTATCCCGGTTAGTGGAGTAAAAAAATATACTCCATCCCTTATCCAACGAGTACATTTACTCTGGCTCGAGGCGGTCGAGTAAAATTTCCTCTTCCTCTCTTCGCCTCCTCTGCCTCCTCTTCTCCCCCTCGGCCCGCCGCTGCCGCGTCCCCTGCCCTCCCCTGCCCTCCCCCTCTCCTGCCAATGGCCGGACGCGGTGGCCGGAGATCCCCGCCGCCGATCCGCAGCGCCACGCCCGCGTGTCATCGTCCGCCGGCGCATCCTTGACCCGCCGCCGCTCGCCCGATCCGCCTGCCACCACCCCCATTCGCGGATTTCCTGGAGCTCCCACTGTCGTGGCCACTTTTTTCCCTTTAGAAGAGGCAAAGTTCTGCTTCTCGTGGAAACAACTATATGCCTTCATGAAAAAATCACGCAAAGAAAAAAATTCAGCATTTTTTCCCTTTTTGAGAGGAACAACTGCCTCCATGAGGAACCAAATATGTGCTTCTCGTGGAAGCAAAAAAATTGACGGATTTGTTTTCACTTTGCATGGAAGCAACAATGCTTCTTGTGGAAGCACAAAAAAAAACACGATTTTCCCCTTTCCGAGTGGCATAGTTGTGCTTCTCGTGGAAGCAAATTTGTAAGCAAATATGTTTTTCTAGTGGAAGCAAAAAAAAATCATGGAATTTTATTTTTGGGAGACAGAGAGTGCTTCTCACGGAAGCAAATCGATGGCTCTACAAAAAGATAATATGTGCTTCTCGTGGAAGCACAAATTTAATATTCGCGCAAAAAAGGATTGTAATTTTTTTCTCCAAAACTTAGAGAAAACAAAATGGGAACCAAAAATCTAAAAAATAGAAAAAACCTACAAAATGCATAAAACAGTATAAAAAGTTTAGGACAGGTTCTTATGTATTTTTGCCCTCTATGTCTGTGTAGGCTTATGGTAATGGAGGCAGAGCGATGCCGCAACATGTATTAAAAGTTGGATCAGGAATTTATTTTTCCTTGGGTGTTTCCATGTCTTCCCGGAAAGTAAAGTATTGTGTATGTTGTATAGTATTGACAGACTATTTGTAGTTCTACCTCTACTTCTATCTATGTACTGAGAGAGTGATTCATATATCCCGCAAAAAAAAAATAGGAGAGAGATTCATAGCGTGGCTGCATGGATATTAAAGACTATTTGTCATTTCTTTTCTTGAGTTTCTGCAGCCTGGATGTTTATACATGAGATGACAGGTGTTTGGGCATGATTTATTAATTAATTAATTAATTCAGTTGTAGTAGCTGTGGTAATGTGTTGACTGTCCCTGGCTACTCAGAGATGAGCAGAGTGATCAACTGACAGTTGACCGAATCCAGAGTTGTAGATCTTGCCAAGTGGTTGTAGAAGAGGACAGAACTGGCTGCCTTAAGCCGTGGAAGGTGAATCTGAATCCTCCCAAGATCAACTACGGGCAGCAATTCAGACTAGTGATCCAACATGGAACAGAACAGAACCAACCAAAGCTTTATGAGGACGGGCGACATCCATCCTTGTTCCATCCTCAGGTTTGTCGTGGTTAAAGTGTCGTGTGAGATTTGTAATTTATTCACAAGAGTTGTTTTTGTATGCAGCTTGTAATTTATTCAAGTGTCGTGGTTAAAGTAGTGTGCATGGCTTATGCATCTTGTACTCCCTCCGTTCCTAAATATTTGTCTTTTTAGAGTTTCAAATGGACTACCACATACGGATGTATATAGACATATTTTAGTATAGATTCACTCATTTTGCTCCGTATGTAGTCACTAGTTGAAATCTCTAGAAAGACAAATATTTAGGAACGGAGGGAGTAGTTTTTGTGTAATTTTGCAGGAGACACATATCTGATTCGGAGAGCAAGTCTACTTCTGAACCGTTTTTCATAAAATAAGTGTCATTTTTTTTTCAACTGAACAAGTGGAGTAACACTGAAAAGATACATAAAGTCAACTGACGGGCGTGATTGACATGGAGGAGAATTGTCAGGCACTTGCTCTGGCTTGCAGATTGTCCGTGCCTGGATCGGAGCTGAAGGTATAAATTTGAATTTGTTCTAGTGATCAGGTTGATCTGTTCAAGTAGTATTATGCCTTTGTAAATTCCGTCACCATGTTGATTCCAACTTTGCTTAGGAGCAACTAGGTTTGGCATTCCCTTTTTCTGCTAATAATCATGTTCAGTTCCATTTTCGGTACTTGGCATTTTCTTCTACTACTGCTAGTACTAAAGAGTTGTGACTCCCCAAGTTCCCTGCATCATACATATCAAAGTTTGTTTCTTGTGTCCTTCTCAAAAGGGAAAAGTTTGTTCTTTTGTGCTGAGGGTCATACTGTTGACTTGTTCAGAACGCAGTGGAGCTAATGCACACCTATTAGCAATCCAGTGTTTGATTACATTAGATTAGGCAGATACCAATTGCTGCTACCGGCATACCAGTATTACTCGGAGGTAGTACTGGTGGTATTTGGCATTTCATTTTTAATTTCTGATAATAATCATTTTCAGTTCCATTTTCGGCACTTGGCATTTTCTTCTACTACTGCTAGTACCGGTGGTATTAAAGAGTTGTGACTCCCAAGTTGAGAGTGAATTTTCAGCTCCCGGATGCCTAGGCACCCTCTATGAACAGTACAATCAAAAAATAGAAAAATATCAAAAATATCATGCCACATCAGAGATGATCAAACTTTGTAGGTGCTTGCAAGTTTTCATGCCAAAATATCATGTATAGAAAGATGTACAAACGAGTTTCAGATTTCAGTGCGAAATGGAAAAAATTCAGATTTCAGATTCATCAATGTTTGCCACAAAATAAATCAGGATTTATTGAAATATTTATTCAAAATGAGATAGGACTTCCGAACACTTTTTTGATGAATGTAAATGGCATGTACGTATAGATGCTGTTTTGCTGAACATTTTCATATCTTATTTGCATTTTTTGTAGTTAGTATGACTTCGTTATGAAGTTTTTAAAGTGTTGGCCAAACGGTCAAAGGGCAAAAGCACAAATGAAGTAAACGATCTTGGACAGAAACGGGGTTTTTTTGAATTTAGGGTCAAATCAAACGGATGTGACACAACTAAGGGCTCAAATATAATTGTCCCTATTTTCTTTATCATTTTTTCTCGTTTGTTTTTTTGGTTGAAAATAGTATGCGAATACAAAAACAAAAATGTTATGAATTTGAAACAAAAATCCACACGAATTCAGAGAAAAAAATTCCAATTAAAAAATTTGATGGAATTTAGAAGAAATACTAGATTTGGAAATATAAAGATACAATCCTTTTTTTTGTGTGCTGACATCGCAACTCGCAACTCGCAAGTTATTTGCGAAGCAAAACACCATGCCCCCTTGGTGCTCATGGGACAGCTGACCACAATGGTTTAGTTTTGTTTTTACCTGTGGTTTGCCTCAGTTTTTCTTTCCTTCATTTTTCTTTCAGTTTTTCGTGTTTCTTTTCGGTTTTCCTTTTTATGTTTTTATTTTTAAGTTCATTTTATTTAAATATCATGAATATTTTATAAAATTCATTAACACTAATAAAACTGTGTGAACATTTTTTACTTCTGGGGGCATTTATTAAAACAATTCTGCTGTTCCGGAAGGGTGTCTCTAGAGGCAGGCAAAATGCTTCGCTTCACTGGCTCTTTTTATTCATTTTGATGACAAGTATTTTCGGACGGAGTGAATAGTACATACTTACCTCACCAACCAAACATGCCCCTGCTCTTACTGTATTAGTTAATCCATGCCACAGACTGTCTTTGTCGTCTCGTCTCGGATGAATCACATGGTTTGCCACTAGTTAACTACTCTCTCCGTTCCAAATTACTCGTCGTGGTTTTAGTTCAAACCTCAAATCACGACGAGTGATTTGAAACGGAGGGAGTAGGTACTAATGCACCCAACAATTGCTTAAGCGACCCTCACAGAAAGCTTGCAGGATGATTCACTCTGCTTTTTTGTTCTATATCGTTTTTTTTAATATCAAAAGAAAATGCACAAAGGTAAAGATGTACGACCATTTCTTCATTGACGATTAGCTAGCCTTAAACACCACTAGCCTCTGAATTTTTGGGTGTGCCGGTGTGCCTAGATCCACTGCGTTGCTACTGATATCTTCCATCTCGATTAGCTTCTTCGAAACGCCAGATCGATCTAGCTACTTTTCTGACTGAATCCTCTTGACCACATCTATTCTGCCTTAGTTGAGTTCTACCACCAACCCTGCACCCTGGTTATTACCATCAGTTGAAGTTAATTTAATGCACCGATTTTTATTCAATTAGTTTGCTGTGATGCCTGGTAATATTAAGTGTACAGCAGCTCAAGTCTTGGATGTAATCACGTATGCAATCTGTTTAGTTTTGCCTGAGCGTGTTCCCATGTTCCTTAATGTTGATTTCGCTCCTATTCGTTAGTTCATTTTCCAGCGATTCTAGCACCTAGATTGCAAAATGTTGATACTTGATTTCTCTTGCATGGTGGATGATTGGGCATGGGCCTTGTAGTTTAATTTTTGGTTTCGATCTGTGGGGTTGCAAAAAAATGTGATTCGGACGGCCGCCCGCTCCCCCGCTCCCCCGCTAGGGTTCCCCTCCCGCCGCCGCCGGCCTCCTCGCCTGCCTCCGCCGTCATCGGCCGCCAGGCGAGCGCCTCCAGGCTCGCCCCGCTCCCCCCACCCCCCTCCCACCTCCCCCCTCTCCTCCCCCACCCCCCACGGCGCGCCCGCGCGTGCTGGGAGGGGGGGGGGCGCTCCTGCTGCGCCTCGGTCACTCCTTCCTCCCCTTCCCCCCACCGTCGTCGGTGAGCTCCGTCGGGCAAAGCCCGGTGGGCGCGGCGGCCGCGGGGCCCTTCTCCCCCCTGCTTGTGGGACGCCGGCGCGGGGCGGCCTCCTCGAGCTGCGGTGCTGGACTTCGCGGGGTTCAGCAGCTCGGCGGCGGGCTCGCGGGGCAGCCGGCTGGTGGCGGCGCGCCGGTGCCCTAGGCCTCGTGCGTGGCGGGGCGGCTGCGGCGCTCCCATCTCGGGAGGTGGCGCGCGGTCGGCCCCCTGCTGGATCCAGCCGGATCTGGTGGTGGGGGTCGGCCGGCGGCGCGTGGTGGCGGTGGGGCGTGCCCGGCGGCTCCGGCGCTATGAGCTCGCCGGGCGACGTGGGTAGGGCAGCGGCCGGGCGTGGCCGTTGCTCCGGCCGTGGGCGGCGACCTGTGGATGTCCGGCTGATGGACTCCCAGTGTCGTGGCGGTTCCATGGTGGCTTGGCGGATCTGCTTGCGGCGGCGGCTAGCTTCTCCGGCGTCGGCTTGTCTGCGATCGGACCGTTTCGGCCTTCACTCCATATCCTCGGCGCTCGGTCGCTACTCCCTTCAAAGGGCTGGCCCTTTCCCAGCTACGGTACATCGCTTGTCTCGCGCCCGGTGCAGCAGGACCGAGCTCGTCTCGCGCATAGTGCCGCCGGACCGAGCTCTTCTCGCGCACGGTGTAGCAGGACTGACCTCGTCCCCGCCCCACGGTGCTGCAGGACCAATCTCGTCTCGCGCTCCGGGTTGTAGGATGGGTCGATGGATGCCAGTGTTGGCCGACCTATTGGGTCTCGATGCTGGGGGTGGGCCAGGGGTGCAAAGGCGGATTCTTTTTTGCTTGTCTCACTACAAGAAACCTGTTAATGCATGACAGATTTCTGTTGACAGTTTTGAAATCCGTCATGAACGGCCCACTACACCTCCGCAAGCCCGCGAAAAAGCCAGCCTAAAGCCCTAAACTTTTCCCCGTATAAAAGCTAACCCTAACACACTTCCCCGTCCCCAGTCTCTTTCTCCATCCGCCGCCGCCACACGTTGCCTCTCCTCATCCCTGTCCTCCGCCGCCACGCCTCTCGTCTCCTCATTCCCGTCCTCCGCCTCCACCTCCCCGCCTCCAACCGATGATGGCGGCCCGAGATCCATGGCGACGGCGGTTGCAGCGGCCCCATGGAAGCGGCGGCCAACGATGGATCTCACTAGGGGCTTCCCTCCTCCGTCTCCCAGGCCGCGAAGCTGCCTCGCCATCCGGAGATTCAGAGCAGCAAGCGACGGACTAGCAGAGGACGATGACCGTGACCTACGGGAGGCCTGAGCTGGACCTCGCCGGCGACGACCATGCCCCGCACAATGTCCCTCCCTACTTTCCCCCTCGTCTCATCTCTCCTTGATTCCTTCATTATATATATATATATATCTCTCTCTCATCCCCAATCGATTTTTTTTGCTTCGATTCAGATGAACAGGAGCTCTCCGCCTCTCCAGTTCCATGGACGGCAACGACTGGGATCCCACGCTCGAGCCCGACGAGCTGGGCTAGCTCGACAGCGAGGTCGTCCGCGCCGCCCACCATGATTGTGCACAGAACAAGAAGGTTGACCCTCTCGCTCTGTTTTTTCTTTTCTTTCCAAGTGATGATTGCTCTGCTCTAGCATAGTTCCCCAGGGGCTCTCAAATTTTCCTGGGCTGAACCTGATGCAGAAAACGTGGCCACTTCCTTTCCTGATACCCGCATGTTACAGCCAATGATAGACTAGCACTGCTGGCTATTTATTTTTTTCTTCTCTGACCGTGCGAGTCTAGCAGTGTAAAATTTGTGAGATCTGCTAGTTAGTTAAGAGACTACTAGTTTAATAAGATGTTCCTGTTGGTTCCTTGGAATTTTCTTGTTTATGTGGGGAAAGTAATTCATTTATCTCACTGAATCCATTGACCAAGAGTAGATTGTTTGTTAACTAGGCCTGCTATTACATTGCTTCTCTGTTATGTGGTGAAAATAGCCATCATATTGATTTCCAATTTATGCCACATGAATTTTCATGCTATTGTACCGAGATGATGGTGGTGCTCGTTGCCATGGAATTCTTGGTTGATCACATTTATTATCTGCAAATATATGTGTTGTATTTTTGTATCTTTTGTTATGGAAGCATTTCCATTTGGAAGAAAAAACACTACATGAAGAAAAAGGGGAAGCCAAAATAGCTGACGACTATGTTTTCTGGGGTTTGTTTTGTTTTGAGCCAAAGCTGGCCTTACTGCTAGCATCCCCACGTATTATGCTTGGCTGTTACATGAGCCAGAAAATTAATTAGCTAACCTGTATGCTTACGCCTCCATGGATCGTATCGATCCAGCCGGCTATTAACACTTTGATCATACCTTTTTACTACCCAGTTTTATTGCATTAAATCAATCCTCAAACAATTGCATGATTAAGATCTGACTAATATGTGGGTTTTGGGAAATAGATGAGGTAGTGCCTATTACCTGTTATATTATCAAACCCTTGGGAGTTACTTCTACGTTTGCTTATATTGCCATGCTATGCTAGTAGACGCTAACTTAAACTAAACGGTGAACTCGTCCGTTAAAACGAACGAACGAGCGAACGCTCGCTAAATAAATAAACCGGAAAATAAAAATAAAATAAACCGATCTAAAAAAATAAACTAGGGTTTTCTAAAAAACGGATCGGTTTTTCTCAGAAAACCGGGGCGGCGGCGGCTACCTCGTCGGGCTCCGGCGAAGTCCGGCGGAGTCAGGTAGGGCGACGGGGCTCCGGCGGCGGCGGCGGGCGTCGGCGGCGGTGACTCGGGCGGCGGCGGCTGGCGGCGGGGGCGGGACGGGGTTTGGCAGCGGTGTGGCGGCGGGTGGCGGGGTATTTATAGGAGGGGGGCTCGGCCGGCTTGGGGAAGGGGCGACGGCGGTCGGCTCGGGGTCGGACTCCCCGAGTCCGGCGGCGACACGGCGGGGCTGGCGGTGCGCTGGCAAGGCCGGCCCGGCTCGGCTGGGCCTCGGCCCAGTCGGGCGCCGGAAACTTTTTTTTAAAACAATTCCGCCGAACAGAAGAAAAAAAGTCCTAGAAAATAAAATAAAATTCTAAAAATACCAAAACAAATTTTCACCATCTAAATAAAATATTTAGGACGAGATAAACATTTTCTTTTCCCAAAAATGTAGTTTTGGAAAACGTGCAATTTTTCCTAAATTCGAATAAAATAGCGAAAAACTCCGAAATAAAATCTTATTTGATTTTTTATTAAATCCTAAATATTTCTTTATTTTGGGAAAGTCATTTTATTCCCTCTCTCCTATTTTTTTATAATAGAAATAATTGAAGATAAAAATAAATAAAATCAAATGATCCTATTTTCAAAATTTGAGAAAACCCAAATATGAAAATAAAGAAATCCCCAACTCTCTCCGAGGGTCCTTGAGTTGCGTAGAATTTCTGGATCAAGCCAAAAATAATAAAATATGATATGCAATGATGATCTAGTGTATAACATTCCAAATTGAAAATTTGGGATGTTACAGCATTGCATCCATCTTGATCTTGTGATCATCGACGACATCCGCAACATGCAACTCCAATTTCATCTTCTCCTCCTCAATTCTTTTCAATTTTTCTTCAAATAATTGTTTTCTTTTTCAACTAAATTTAACCTCTCGACAATATGGTCGGTTGGAATTTACGGTTCACATACCTCCTAGATAAAAACATATGTGTCACGTTGGTCGGCATAATTTTCATAAACACTAAATGAAACAAATAGTTATAAAAGATAATATATACCACATCCGAATCATAGACAAAACGGGGGCCGACGAAGGCAGATACCAAAACCATCGCACTATATAATAACAAACAATAATAAATGTAAGAAAATTATACAAGTATCTATCTAAATCATACAAGTAAGAAATTGTTTCTTTTAGAAAGAAGATAAGAACAAGAGGCTCACCACAGTGGTGCCGGCGACGAGATCGGCGTGGGCGGTCGATGGCGGTGAGGACGGAGACGGGACAGGACGGACCGCAAAACCTAGACAAATCTTGAGGAGAATGGAGCTTGGACAAGGAGCTTTGAGAGGAGAAAGCTTAAGTGTGACTCGGGTATTTCATCAAACACCTCATGTGCATAGGAGGTGAGCTAGAGCACCATAAACCTCTCCCACGACCGGCCAAAAAAACAGAGTAGTGGCTCTGTTCGCGGGCAGGGGTGGGGGTATATATAGGCCTCTCTTTAGTCTCGGTTTGTGGCTAAAACCGGGACTAAAGGACAACCTTTGGTCCCGGTTCCAGCCACCAACCGGGACTAAAGGTGCTGGGCCAAGAGCGAGGCCCATTGGTCCCGGTTCGTGTCTGGAACCGGGACCAAAGGGGTCAGATGAACCGGGACCAATAGCCACTGAGGCCCGGCCGGCGCCTTGGCCTCACAAATCGGGACTGATACCCCCTTTGGTCCCGGTTCGTGAGTGAACCGGGATTAATGCCCTTATCCTGGCCTCAACCAAAGCCCTGTTTTCTACTAGTGATATAAGAGTCGAGTGCTCGAGGCGCAGGTCGGTCTGGTCTTTGGTGGCTGGTTGCCAGGCTGTCGGAGAAAGGAAGGAGACATACATAGGACTTGAGATATTGGGTTGTATTTTCCTTCTTTGCTTCTTCAAACCAAATCCAGGATTTCCAAAAAAATGTAATTTTGAAAATATCTACTTCCTCTGTGGAAGTACTGAACTTCAAAAATCCAAAAATTTAGAAAATTTCAAGTATTTACACGACGTTCAAGGATTTCAAAAAAAAATCATGAAATTTAAAAATATTCAACAAATTGACAAAGAATGTTGAAAATTTAGAAAAATGTTCGTGAATTCAAAAAATGTTCATGAATATCAAGGAATGTTCGCCGATTGTAAAAATGTTCGTGAATTTATAAAATGAACTTTTTGTATTTTATGAACAAAATTTTAATTCGTGAAATTTTTCATTTGAATGAACAAATTTTTAATTTGATGAACATTTTTTGGAATTGGTGAATATTTTCAAACAAAAATGATGAATATTTTTTGAATTGTTATGAACAAATTTCCAATTTGATGGTAATTTTTTGAATTAGATTTTAAAAAATTGAATTTGGTGACCAAAAAATTCAGGATTTTAAAAAACGTTCGTGGATTTGAAAATTGTTTGCAAAATGAAAAAGGGAAAGGAAATAAATGAAAAGAATAATAAAATAAAAACAAACATGAAAAAAAATGAAATTAAAAATGAAGATAACCCAGAAGAGGGATCCTGTGCTGGGCCGGCCCAAGTCACTTAGCGAGCACGGGAGATGCGCATTTGGTCAACATCCGTCTACCTACACGGGGGAGTAGGAATCATCTGTGGAAAGGGGGCTGTGGGAGCCATTTGCCGCGATGCATCAGGCATGTATTTGGGGGCCTCGGCAGTTATCTTCAACAACATAGAGGATCCGGAGGTGCTGGAAGTTCTAGCTACCCGGGAAGCGCTGGCGCTTGCCGAGGACCTGTACGAGCAAAAAGTTTTCATCCCCTCGAACTGCATGGCAGCGGTGGAGGCGATCAAAGGAAGAACGGCGGCATCATACGGAGCAGTGGTACATGAAATAACAGAGAGAGCTCGTTTTTTATCTTCTTGTACCTTTAGTCATGAATTTCGGACCTCGGACTTCAAGGCCCACAACCTCGCGAAGCATGCATTAACGTTGGGGATCGGCCGATGTTTGGTTAGGCCACCCCGGCGACCTTTTGTTCATCCCTGTAAACATTGTGACAGTTGAATAAAAACTTCGCGAGTTTGTCTCGAAAAAAAATCAGAGAAGAGTCGAGTGCTCGAGGCGTTGTTCGGTGCGATCTTTGGTGGCTGCGTGCTGAGCTGTCGGAAAAAGGAAGGAGACTTACATAGGACTTTTAGTGCATGTGCATGTCTAGTTCGTTTCGGTCCTTTCAGGTAACTGATGCACCAGACGGAATTCCCGAAATTAAATTCGGTTTTTAGAAAGTGCTGGCCAAACTAACAACCAAAACTTTTGGGTCCGGTCTTTTGGGCTTCGGTCTTGATTTTTTCCGGTTCGGTAGTTGGTTTCTCGGTTAATGTGCCCACCCTGGTTTACTAGCTTGCATAAGGTTCAGCCAAGCACGCTGGATGCGGTTTTGTTTTGTTTGCTTGCCAGCGTTGCACCAAATTTTTGGCCCGCACGAACCTAAAAGCACCGCTAGGCCTGGCTCCAGAGGAACGCTCAAATTGACCGTTTTCAACAAGCCAGGCCCGAGCGATGCAATCAAACCGACATGGGGTGGGTATGGTGTTGTAGTTAGATGCGGGCGGGTGCAAATGTTTGCAGACCTGTATGTGAGTTTGCACTTGCTCTAATGTAATCACCTCCTTAATCTCTTTCACCTATCCCTTCGAATCTACACAACGATGCTTCGCTTCGAGATAAGTCGTACACGAAAACGATGGCACTGATGTCGTGATTCCATTCAGGAGATTGGTTCATAGTTTGTTGGTTGTAAATGTTCAATTTCATGTTCATGTTTAGAGTTTTTTCAATTTTGGTAAATTCGTCGCACAGAATCGATCATTTGAAATTTCCTTTGTCCAGTAGCTTTATCTCGTTGTTCCGCACGACTTCACTGTTGTACGTTTTCTATTTCGATGGTCATAGAGGAATGAATCTACATTTCCCTACTGCACTGTGCAAATGTTACCTAGCTTTGCATGTGGTCTACTCCTACTCCTTAATCTCCTTCACCTAGTCTCTTCTAATCTACACAACATTGCTTCGACGCGAGATAGTTGTACACGAAAAAGATGCACATCGACATTGTGGTTCCATTTAAGCGATCATTTTTGTAGTTTCCTTGAATGCAAATGTTCAACTCCATGTTCATGTTAGCTATTTTGGACTGAGTTTTATCAAACTCCCCGCGCATGGTCGGCCGTTTAAAATTGTGTTTGACCGATGAAACACTGGGTGGAGAAGGGAGCAAGTATTGGTGGGTGGGCATTACTTTGGTTCGCCCTCTGCGGGACAAGGGAAGGAAGCTAGGGATTTCTACCACGAAAATAGACACGGCAATAGCCCACGCAACACAAACCTGCTCCACAAAATATCATATGAAAACAAGCATTACAGGTGAAAACCACGCAAAACAATGCTTAAAAGTTTTCTAAAAATATCAAAAAGTTATGGGATGTTAACCGAGTGATGTTCTATTGCCTTACAAAATTTCAAGTTCAAACACATTACAAGATGTGAGCTATGAGAAAACAAAATCAGCATTGAATAGTGCTGTCACTATTCATTGCTGAATTTGTCTTTTTCATAGCTTGCATCCTGTAATGTGTTTTAACTTCAAATTTCACAAGACAATAGAACATCATCCTCTTACCATTTCCT